>NC_057802.1:26432521-26451132 GCF_018294505.1 Triticum aestivum
CTTCGATAATTTTTACCAATCATTTTTTGGTTTCCCTTTTCTTTTGGAAAATAAGTTCGTCGAAGCTTATTAACATGGGATCTACTTTCAAAATCCTCAACGCGAGAAATCTAATAATGAAAACAGTTTGGAATTTGCACGTACGGTTAAAAAAATAAAACGTTTTGACTAAATAAATCTATGAAAAACGAAAACTCTCATGTTGCAACAAGTGACGCACTCAGTGCCTCAGAAGGTGTGAGTGATCTTCGCAAGGTGTAACCCTTACAGCAACTCTAGCCGATCCCCTAAAATTTAGAAGAGTAAACGGCCAAGTATCCTTTAGTGCAGTATTTTTACTCCTCTAAATTTTGGTCATTTCTAGTGGATCCCCTAAACTTTAGCCAAGTAAGAAAGAATCGAGTGGCACAAGCACAAATTCGATGTAAACAAGTACGTATGAACCTACTAAAACAAAATTCAATGCCAATGAATCTACTAAAATGAAATTGGTTACATATTTTACATTGACATTTGGATGAACTTAAGCTGAAACTTAGACATACATAATTGAAACTTACCAATCACTAACTATCTCTTTGGCAAGTCTCTTTCAATCGCCTTCCCACCGATCATAGGGGTCGGCGTATTGGCTGTCATCATCGTTGTTGCCGCCGCCGTCGTCGTCATTGGTAGACATAGCGATGACATCCGCCCCCGGCCGCTAACTACTCGTACAAGACGCTCTGCCTCGACTTGCTCCGCGTAGCAGTGGCGGAGCTCCGCCATGTGCGCCTCGTCGGTCGCCTCCGCCATGATGCGCTTCCGAGCCTCCCGGTCCTCCATCCTCTCCCGCGCGGAGACCACTCGCAGCTTGGAGTAAAAGTTTTACTCCTATTTCCTTTGTTGCAAATTAGTTGACTTGAATTTGTCTAAATACAGATGTATCTATACTTGTTTAGTGTCTAGATACATTCGTGCCTAGATAAATATGGGTCAAGTAATTTGAAACGAAAGGAGTAGGTTTTTTGGCTTGGGTTAGAGCAACTCCAAATGGGTGACCCATTTCGTCCGCCGCCGTCCGTTTGGGTCGGCGCGGACAGAAAAGTCGGCCCAACGCGCCGACCCAAACGGACGCGCGTCCATTTTTCGTCCGCGGGCGACTCATTCCCTACCCAATTTTGAGCCGGATTTGCGTCGGCGCGGACACAAGACGGACGCGCGCGCGCCTACTCCTCTCCCCGGGCCCGCCGGGCGGTGGGAGCCACCACCATTTTCCCTAAAAACACTCCCGCCCGCGCGCTCCCGCCCCCAACCAGCCATGGACGACGCCATCGACCTCGACGCCGCCGCCGGCCTCGCCTCCCTCGCCTCGTCCGGCGCCGCCGCCCCCTCCGGGAAAGGCAAGCCTCGTTCCCCGCGCAAGACCGCCGCCGCGACCAAGCCCAAGAAGGCGCTGACGCCCGAACAGCGGGCAAGGGAGTCGGCCAAGAGGAAGGGTCGGAGGCACGCCGCAGACGCGAGGGATGAGGCCGCCGCGCAGGCCGCCGTCGTCGCCACCATGCAGCAGGAGGTCACCAACGCCCACGTCGCGGCGGCAACGAGGGAGGTGCTCTACATGCTAGGGTTAAACCCTAGCCAGCGCGGCCTCGTCCAAGCCGCCGTCGCCGCGGCTAGCACCGGCTCGTCGGCGTTTCCTCGGATGGTGCTGCCCGACCCGCCCCGTGCGTCGGCTTGCAACCCGATCCCCGGCTTCCACGTCTACCCGCGGGCCTCGCGCCTCTCCGGGAGTGCTCGCCCGACGTGAGCGTGGTCGCGCCTTCCACGCCCGCGCCCATCGACCCCAATGCCACCCCGGTGGTCGGTGGCTCGTCATCCGGCGGCACGAGGAAACGCGCGCGGCAGACGCCGGCCGGCGGGCTCCCGGACGCTCGCAACCTGTTCGAGGAAATGCCGTCCGCCGTCGACGAGGACTACATGCAGAACCTCATCTTCGAGGGTGGTGCGCCGGCCGCTGGCTACGATCCCAACGAGACACAAAGTCAGGATGGCCGCGGGGCATTCACGCCGGCCGCTGGCTATGATCCCAATCAGGCGGCCTTCATGCGCGATCAGGTCGGCATCGACCTGGACAGCTTCTCCCTCGACCACGAGTTCCCGGACGACTACGGGCTAGAGGAAGATCCACGAGTGCGACATCGACGATGGCGTGGTCGAACTGAAGTCCCACCCTTTTTGTGTGCTGGCATGTGTGCCGGCCGGCTGGCGAGTGCGCTAGCATGAACTGTGGTGATATTTTCTGAAGCCGGCATTGTATGCCGCCGCTGGCATGGTGCCGGCATGAGACATGGCCGCTGGCACGATCGGCCGCGGGCCTTTTTTATTTAAAAGTTGAATGTGGACATGAAATGGGTCGGCGCGTTGAATCTGCCGACCCAAATGCAAAACTGGGCGGGCGCCGGGCGGGCGGCCGACCTAAACGGACAAAATGCGGACAAATGCGCCGTCCGTTTGGGTCGGCCGGTTGGAGTTGCTCTTAGGTGTCGGTGAGAGGAGAAAACTCGGTTTTCTTCTTCTTCTTCTCTAACCGGTGATTCTAGAGGATAGCTCTTTAACTAGTGATCCCATTGGCGCTTTCCCCGGATAAACGTCGACATTCTCGTCGTGCAAAGACGTCATTTTGCCGAAAGGAACCGCAATTTGGACGGAGTGGTAGGAATCAAAGAGAAAGCATAATACTACTTACTTTGATGAGAGTGAGGCAGAGTAGACGACCCATGACGTCTCTCCCCCTCCAACTCCGCAACCTCTGCTCTCAAAAGTGATCTCTGACCCCAATCATTCTATCATACCCAATTTTATTATCTCTCCAACTCATAGTGGGGCTCCATTTTGCAAAGTTGACAGCTTCCCTTGGCCTCCAATGGAGCCTATCACCCCGTCCACCTAACCCGCCATTGTCTCTTGCCCCTCCCTTTCCTCTGCCTCCCGCCTCCAGCTCATCGGCATCCTCCTCTGTTTTCCGGATTGGTCTACAGAGCTCCCATGATTCTTCCTCTGCTGAGTTTTCGGTGGGGAGGGTGATGGTCCGCGAGTTGCTGGCCGTGCTGGTGCGCGCGGCGCTGCAGTGGGCGCTGGCGACGCTGCTCCTCGCCAACGGCGCCGCCTTCTGCCTCATCGCCGCCGCGGCCTCCTCGCTCCGCCTCGGCCCGCCATGCCTCCTCTGCGCACGCGTCCACCGCCTGCTCTGCTCCGACTGCGGCCAAGAAGAACGAGACGCCTTCCGCCGCCTGCTCTGCGACGCTCACGTCGCCGCCATCGCGCGCTTAGGCGCACAAGAAGCAGAGCAGCCGGCGTGCTCTCCTTCTGATCACGTCGACGCAGGGACAAAATATGGAGGTAATCAGTCCATCGATTTTCTTATTCTCTTCGAACTAGCAGCGTGGCGTGGCACCAATGGTCTGTCTCTGCCGGAATTGCTAGAGAATACTAGTATCACCAATTAGCAACCACAAAATGATTCTGCATAGCAACATGAATTTCGGTATGTTTATCTGGTCGAGTTGTTGGTGATACCACCAAAAAATGGTTGCGGTGTAAACAGACACACCTTTGATAGGATAAGAAAGTATACGAGTTCAACAAGACAGCAATGCATCCATCTGATAGATATGATTCGGTGATGGACTGCATGAGAACAGTTTAGAGATGTCAATGTCATTCTCAGGAATCAGAAGATGGGAATGCTTCTCAATGGGTTTCAACTGCCCAAAATTGAGTTACAGGGAACCTGAACGCAGTTTCGGCAATTGCGCCCTTCAGTAGTTCTCAATGAAAAAGGTGGTCCACCTGCCAATTTGGCAATTCACTAGTTCAGTTAATTTTTATTTTTTTGAAAGATCCAACATGCTGCCGGCATTCATTCATTGATTTAGTAGAAGAGAGCGGAAAACAGGGTCGGTCGATCAAGTGATCGCATGAATGATATTGAAAACAGAAAAGAGAAGGAGCCCCTGGGCTCAAGCTGTTCTAACTCCTCACAAAATTTTCCTTCTCCCCGAATGAGCAGCAGTTCCTTTCTTGCCGAATTTCTCAGTTGATTAGGATAATCATGGATTTTGTAGCCCATCTTGCCGCGCCAGGAGCCGTCTGCTGAATGATGCTGTGAACTGCATCGGCAGGGTTGCCGAATTGCACCTCAGTGTTGTTGTTGAACAATTCCAAGTGCAGTAAACACAGGAATGAAGCTGGAACCGGCGAAACAACAATTTGTGCGGTTTTGCTGTTTCTCGGCTGCCTGAAAATCCTGATTGTGCTAGTGATTATTGCGGGAAGAAGAGGTAGGCGCAGCATCCCGGCGAGGCCGCGCCATGACCCATGAGCGGAGGTTTGACATGTGCTAGGAAAACGGTCAAGGAAGAAGTCGACGATCTGGCCGTTCATTTGTGATCTAACGGTTCAGATTATTCCAAATCGACTGACCCTATCATTTTTTCCAGTCAACTGAAGGATAGGTGAACCCTAATTTGTGATAATTTTTTTTAAGCTTTTGGCCTTTCCCTACTAGCAATTTACTACTTCAAATGCACATTAGCGAATCCAACTAAAAAATTGTACATTAGCGAATGAAAATGCTCTTTGAATTCTTCGTGTTGACAACCGATAGTTGACGTTGTTCACAGGTCTGGAGTCTCACCGCGTCGTCTCCATCGGCAGCGAGATCTGCGAGCAAGATCGTGGCGCCGACGATGACCACCCTCGTGCCGCTGCCACCAACCTCAGCACCCTCGGAAGAACGTCGAGCATGGACAGCGGCGAAGGCCCGTACGTGTCCCTGTTCGAGCTCGCTCCCCTCGTCGCCCTCCCGGAAGCCAACCCGCCGCCGGATTACGATGCCAAAGAAGCACCTCACGGTCACGGTCACAGGACGACGACGAGGCCGGAGCACGACGAGAGAGCGTCCCCGAGCGACGCGGCAGGCGGCGAGCCGGCGCTGACGGTGAGCGGCCTCGTCGCCGCCCTCCGCGCGCAGCGGAGGGAGCTGGAGGCGGCGCGCGCGGAGCTGCACGGCGAGCGGCGCGCTAGGGCGGAGCTGGAGGAGCAGGGCGAGCTGGACCGGGAGGCGGCGCGGGTGGCCATGCAGCTCGTCCACGAGGCGGAGACGGAGAAGCACGAGCTGCAGCGGCAGCTCGACGCGCTCAGGGTCAGGGCCCAGCTCCACGACTACGAGGCCGCCGGCTTGGACGCGGCGGACTACTCTGCTCCGGTCAGCCGGCTCGGCCGCCGGCTGAGCCGCGACGGCGGCAGTGAGTCGATGGGCCTGGAAGTGGAAGACGAGGCGGGCTGGAGCGGGAACAAGAACTACCAGTCGCTGGTGGACTTCCTGCCGGGCTCGGTCTACTCCTCGTCGCCGGACCTGGCCAACCTGCTGAGGCTCTACACGGAAGGCAATGGCAATGGAACTCGTCGGCCGAAAGAGGGTGACATCACCGAGGAGGAGGAGGAGGAGGAGGAGGTCGTCGTCGCCGTCACGGCCGCAGCTGTCTCTGGTTTCGACGGCGGGGACGGTGAGGAGGCCACTAGCATGGCTGCTGCTGCTGGTGCTTCTTTGGCGGAAAGCGGTGGCGACCACGTCCGAGCAGATCTTGCACAAGACGAAGCAGCTGTAATGCGTGCATGATGTATCGCATCACCGTGATTGATATGTTTTCTATTTAACCGCCATTCTTTTTATACTATTTGTTGCACGGAGCTTCGTGTATACAATGGTCCTTGGTAATTTCATCGAACACCTTGCGTGCGTCTGCTGTCCGGCCGGAGTCGGGCAGGTGCCGCTACATGATTCCCAGCCTTGCAGATGCTCGAGGTTGTCGCTCGGCTCGGTGCCGCTCGTTGTATTCCACACAATGGAACCAAATGGAATATACAAATTGCTTTTTTAGCTAGCACCATTTCATCACATGTTCACAAGTGGCACATTTCGAATTCTCTATATTGACCGTCTAGAATTCATCTTGGTCAAAATTCATCTTCTCTTCATCAACATATCGGGTCACACCTTGAACCTATTATTTACTTGTCCCATTATCACCAAATTGGGCAAGCTTTAAGCATATCTTCTCTCGGGATGCTTATCTTGAACATGCACATGCCTATCTTGATGACCATCTTCACTTGATATCATCCTCACATGACCTATATGAAAACTTCATTGTGATGCAAGCCCCATGAGTATCACTCGATAATACTACGCCTACGAAGACTAACGTAAACTTTTACGTAACTTTCCATCTATACTCCTCTCCCCCTATTTTAAGTGGGGTGGAGCCCGCCTTCTCTCTAATCCTAATCAAAACTTGCCAGCTGTGTAATTACGTAAGGATTACGATTAAACCATTCGTAGGTCTAGCATTACTCAGTATCACTTAACTCGCAAAACCGTACCAAAGCACACAAGACACAGGTCAGCTCACAAAGGGCAATTCACAATTACTCACCATACCACTAGATTACACGCAGTATATCATTGTGGGAAGACCATATAGAAGATAGTCCACATGCTTCCTCTTCCCAACTCAATCAAATGCATTCAACATGGCCTCAACCCACGGGGCCCTATCAGTTTGGGCCAAATGTCATGCATAGTCCATATATGTAATTGTTGGCAGGACAACTCCTACCCAACAGGTTCAAACGTAGCTGAAAACCAAGGGGTCAGACAATCCAGGCATCACACAGGAGGTCAGGACAGTCTGGATCAAGGACAGGTGCCCCGGACACTAGCCAAAATGAAGCCAAATTAGAAATGACGTCGGGAATCACCCATACCTTCTACCGCTCAAGCATCTGGGCTCAAACAATCTGTCCCGGGGGGAAAACACAAAAGGACCTGGACACTAGGTCGGGCACTTCTAGTCTTTAACGCCGTCCAGTTAGATTTGCTACCACAACTTAATAGCCGGGCCTAGGGGCCGAAATAGTCAGGCCAGATGAAGAACAACACATTAACATTGTGCCCTACATTCTTCGTGACCATATTGAGTTTCACCTTGGCATCATTTTAATCATCACTCAATCTTCTTCATGCTCTAAAATAACCACTTGAGAGACACAATGAATTATTCACTTGAATCCCCTACACCAAGACTTGATCAATTAGGACTCAACTCATGATAACACCATGACCTTATCTTGACGTCAAGTCCTGAATTACTCTTCATTCTCTCAAGATCTGGAAACTACAAAATCCATTACATTTGCTTCTCGTTGATCATAATGTATTCATATCTTAAACCCAATGCTCTTGATGCACATCTTAGTGTTGATGGCATTCTTCACACTCATCCAATACATTTCATGCATCATCTATGGAACATATCTTTATATATAATAACTCAAGAAAAATCATTAAACCCCATGGATTGCCTTTAATTATCAAAACCACACACATACATCACTTTGATATGACATCGTCGACCTCCATGTCCCACGGGTGCCCTCTCAAAAGTAGTTGACCGCATGGTCTAAAGGAATAGATACACACCACTGCACTAGCCTCTAGACCTGGCAGTAGCGTCGTCACTTGTGAGAAGATTGGAGAGCGATGGGGCTCTCGATTAGGTGCTGGCCAGGGTCACTCTAGCGAAGAGTTGATCGACCGGCGCAACCGCTCCTCATTAGTCATCCCCATGTACAACATGGCCACACGGAACATGTAGGCAAGGGAGGAGGCACACATGGTGCCATGGTTGTTGATGTCGTCACCCTGACAATGGAGCATAATGTTGAGGGTGCCAACGACACGACACATGTGGGGACGTTGTGCAACCACGAATGCAGATCAAAAGTCGAGTCTAGGAGGATGCGCCGCGCTTGTCGTGCTCGCCGGGAGGTGTAGGAGCCATGAGACCTATCCAACACGATGGGTAGATAGCAGTGGCGACCTCTAGTGCCTAGGGAGGCAGTGAGAACATTGTCCTCCTGGAGGCCTAGCGTCATGGCAGGCGCAGTTGAATGAGAGGATTTAGGGATGTCACCATGTCGGTGAGGAGACTGGATAAAGCTAGTTGGTTGGTACCCATGAAATAAAAACATGTTATTGAGTATTTTTTTTTGTGAATCAAAGGGGTTTTCTCTGCCCCAACTTTTATAAAGCTGAGGCAAACGTCCCACATTGTTTTTATAACTCTCGGTCACAACCAGTAGTAGCTGCGGCGACATTATTACAAATTTTTAGTAAAACAAAACGACGCACTAGACGCTCGACAGGATCCCAGATAGAGAGGCGCACAAATACAAACAACATGAAGAACCACCTAACAACAAACTCAAAACCAAGCAATCCTATGAAGCTCTCCTCCATGAGGAGGAAGCATTCTAAGAGCAAGACAGCTCGAGCATTTGCGCATAGCACCTTCCATTATGGCACCAGAGCTCCCACCAAGCCAGGACACACTTCAGACTTTGCAAGCCCCCTAAAACACAAATTCATTTTTTTTACATGCTAAAACACAAATCCATTGCAACCATAAGCTCCACAAGGTAGCAAAAGTTGATCGCATTGATAACAAAAGTGAAAAAAAGGTACAGTAGCAAAAGTGAATAAGTGATCATATTGACAACCTTTTTTGGTGCAAAATACCTGTCAACAATTCATCGTTGAGACACGACTCGAGGCACCAAAACGCCACACTTCTTCTCGAAACATCCATCCAGCCTCGTCGCCGGCGACCTCACCCGCCGCCGCAGCCGCCGCCGAAGATGCCGGTCAGGGTGGTCGACACCGCCACCCCTTCCTCGCAGTCCTCATCAGGTTTCGCCCGCCCTCCCTCCCTCCCTCCCTTGCCCCCCTCCCATCTACCCACGCGCGCCCGCTTTGCTCGTCGCCGGTTCCCAGCTCCAGATCCGATCGGGGGCTGCTCTGGCACCCGCTCCGGATCGATCCAGCGCGTGTCGGATCCAGATCACTCTTAGGCTGGACCGGATTGTGCGAGTAATTTGGTATGCTGTTGATTTTAGGATTTGTATGACTCTGTATCCTTCTGACCGCGTAAAGCAGGCTGCTGTAATCCGGCCACTCGTGCAGTGCGTTATTGTGATCTTGAGGAGGGTCCAGATGATTCTATGAACCTGCTGCTCCAGTGCCACCTGGGAGTACCGGGGATTTGGGGTAGAACCGATTGGTTCTGACCTCTGAATTCCTTTTGATTTTCTGTCGGCTGTTTAAGGAAGATTCCTAGATAATCAAGTGTTGCATATGTTTGACTGATTTTAATCATTCGCGCGTGGTGAATTTGTGTCACGGCGTTTGAGCTCCTGAATGCATTGGGCGTGTGAAAAGCTGTGCTCAATACTGTTCCAAGTTGCTGTATCTGGAGAAAAAGAAACATATTAGAGATCTTGTTATTCATAGAACAATTTGACCATAAATTTGGTCCACGCTTTTGCATCGGGGGTCTGAAATCAATGTCGAAAAATTAACATGGTTATCGCCTTGCAGCCTTAGCTGTTTTTATGATGCTTTTCTTGTTTGGCAGCTCGTCATATAATACTGATTGAAATTATTGTTGCAGGACAAGAGGCAAATGCTGTGCAGCCGTCTCCTCCTAGCTGCTCACTCTTAACTGCTGGAAGAGTAAGTCTTTTTGGTGCCATATTTGAACCTTCGATTGAGGTGGAACAGCTGAAGCTTGAATTATTGTTTATCAAAAGGGTTGTTCAAAACCACAGTTATCATGCAGTTTGACTGATTTTTGTTACTACCCTGTCCTCCCGTAAAGCAAATGTGAAATATATTACTCCCTCCAATCCATATTACTTGTTGCTGGTTTAGTACAACTTTGTCAGTGTCATTAGTTGGGTATGATGTCAAGCTAGAGTGCTGTTTTCCCTCCATTTTCTCTTTGCTATCCTTGAATAAAAGCTGTGGTGCTCATGTTACTGTGAATTAGCCTAATCTACCTGTATATTTCATCCAGTGTTTTGCAGGAACTCAGAATGTTTCAAGTTTACAAAAAGATGAAGCATGGAAAGTCAATGTTCGTATCCATGGTTGTGATATTGAACAGGGTTATTTATGTGGAACAATGGAGGCACTTAATGTTCCCTTAGCCGACACACCTGTAAGAAACTTGTTTCTTCTTCCATTTTGACTCCCTGACTTTATATGTTATATCTTTTCCTCGAGAAACATTTATGGACAGATGAAAACCAGTTTTTCCTTTTATAAATTACGAAATTTAGTTTTTTTTGTCTTATTATCATTACTAAATTTCCAATGTCAATGTGCATTTAGATACATTAAATTAAATACCGGGTCACCATATAATTTTTTTAAAATGAACTAGAGAAATGTGCTGCTGCAGAGGCAGACTGATTTTTCTTAAGGAGACAAGAGGGGGAGGGCACCCAGGCCTTTTTTGAAGAAGAAACAATAAACTTGGGTGCGGTATTCACCCCTGTGGGGTCCGAACCTGGCTTGCTCAGAGTACCAGGCAGTGCTTCTACCAATGAGGAGATAATTGCACGTACCGTCCTGGAAGTCGACGGCGAGGTCCAACATGATCCTGGAAGTTGAGAAGTGCTTCAATACGGTCCCGATACATGGAAATACGTGATCAATACGGTCCTGGAAGTTGAAACGGCAGTCCTAGCTCTACACGCTGCATACATATTGCATATTCTCGCGTACGACATGTCAGCACGGGGCCACGTCCGTATAGGACCCATGTGTCAGTGGGAGCCAGAAATAGAAGAAACAAAAGGCGGTGGGGGGTTTCGAACCTGCGACCTCGGCACATACGTCGCGTGTGCTTAGCCACCAGACAAGCGCTTTCTCTTGATTGCTGTAGGGATGTATTTCCTATTATATATACCTCATTGTCTTTTCCGCTGTAGCACACACACACTTTTTTCCCCCTGAGGACGCGCGTGCTAGCAAATTAAGCTGGCAGCAGTATTTGTTTTTGTCGCGAAAAACAGTAGTATTTGCTCCTAATAAGATGCACATGGTTTTATATTTAGACAAACAGACAAAGAAAATGGATTTATATTTTTGTATAACCTGTCATTTTGTTGGACTAATAACTTTAGCTTGTCACATTTTACCTTGTCCTTATGCATGAAAAATATTTACTTAGATGTCAGAAACTAAAAACAAATGATTACTTGTGGAAAATAGAAGTTCTTCTAAATTTGTTGTAGGTAAGATAAATTTTATTGTTTAAGTGAAGGCACACTTTGGACAATTTCTTCGCATTTCATATCTATTTTCATTTGTGTCAGTGAACTGATTTTAGTAGATTTTCAAGCGCTAGTTTTCTATTCTAAATATGCAAAAACATAATAAATTAATCTCATGTTTGATAGATTACCGTGCCAAGTTTACACCGCAAAAACACACACATGCTGTTTTCCGGATGTGCTATATATATGTACCATTCAGTGTTATGTGTTAAAGTTATTTTTTTGCGGAACTATGTGTTTAAGTTTTCAACCCTGAAAGCACATGTTGATTTCGGAATCTGCTTACATATATCATTAGAAGTAATCCATATATTTCTTCCATTTGTCATGGTTGTGAAATTCCAAAGTAAAAAAATTGGATCCTTGTGGATTTGATGATTTACGTGGTCGAATAATAAAATTAATGTTTCTTTCATTATTAGCTTCTGGTTATCAGTGAGCGAACGAACTTGAAATGGCCACATTAAGGATTTTTAAGAAGAAAATGCATGCAGGCGCACTAGTGCTCATAAGAAGGGAATAATCTATTTATTAATATCGATAGCCCTGGTTGAGTTGGCTAGCACGTGCGAGCGAGCGAGCGAACATGCATTCTTCCTGGTCGTGTGTTCGACTCGCTAGGCGATAGCAATTTTAACTTGTATTTTCTCCTCGCACTCACTGACAGGCAGGTCCCACACAGGTGGAGAGAGAGAGAGAGTTGACCTGTTGTCCAGCAGCGCGTTACGCAATACGTATGCGATGTGTAGAGCCAGGACCGTCGTTCCATGTATCAGGACCGTATTGATCACGTATTTCCATGTACCGGGACCGTATTGAAGCACTTCTCAACCTCGAGGACCATGTTGGACCTTGCCGCCGACTTCGAGGACGATACGTGCAATTATCTCACCATGAGCTAGCACTCAGTTCTCAGAGGCATGCTGATTTTTTTTTAAAGTTCTAGAAACAATTGCACTACTTGAGAAGAAAATCCAACAGGCAGAAAATCAAGTATTGGGGTTTTAAAGGAAAAATAAAGTACTTTGTGGATAATCGTCAGAGTTTCTAGATTTATAGTTGATGCATTTCCCCCACGATCTGTTTTTTACATTAACTTCAACTTCGCTTATGGGCTCTCTTTCTTTCCATAGGTGGTGACATTCTGGGAGGGGGAGATAGTAGATGCTAAAAATTATACTTTTTTTACTGGCAAGTGGGAGGCATCGTGAGTATTGTTTATGTCAATGCCATCATTTAACTTTTGTTCACACACATATGTCCTGGTGCAGGATAACATTCCAAACTTACTCTTGGAAACACAATTCTTGTTTTTGTTTTGCAGAGCAGAGGATGATGTAAGACACTGGTCCAAGTTCCCATCATTTACCCCTCTTCTGGTAACCAATTGCTTAAATTGGTGTGGTCAGCAACATGAATTTGAGAATGTGTTACTAATTTATTTTGTTTTGCAGAGTCAGATTGAGGCAGATGGTGGCAAGTCTGTGGACCTTAGCAACTATCCTTATATATTTATGGTACTGTACCACCTGACATGTTCATATGTAGAAGCATCATCATATCTTGAAATGCTTATCTGTTGCATTTATTAGCTTCCAATTTTCTGATGCTACTTGCAGAGATGGAAAGAGCAGTACTTTGTTAATGTGGGAGTGGACTGCGGGTTGACCATAGCTGGTTTCTATTACGTCTGCTTTTCTTGTAGCGATGGATCCATTAGTGGCTTTTATTACGACCCAAACAGCAGGTAATGAATAATTTGCCACAGTTTACACATTGCAAGCTTACTACAGAATTTCTTACTGTAATTAGTAAGTTGTTTCAAACATCTTTTGTTTTCTTTGTGTGTAGTCCATTTCAGAAGCTTGAATTGAAGTGCACCAACGAGAAACAATCTGGGTTCACCTTTTCTTCGTATGAGCTGCAGTGACATGCATGACGCTATTAATTGAAGTGGCAGAGATTAACGGGCGAACTTCCTGTGCTTGCCAATATGAACATATACTGTGTGTGTATTGAACCCGTAGTTCCTGATGTTCCTTTGAAATAGTTGAGATGTTATGTATGTATGGTTGTGCCAGACCAAACAATTATGTAACTTATCCTTTTGCAATCTCAGTATTCTGGGAAAAAAGTATCAATTTGTTTATTTTATCGAAAGTTCGCCTGTGTTATTTTTTGTGTTTCTTGTCATAACATCCATATTCAGTGTGATGGGCATTTTTTGTGCCTGTTTTCGCATAAATTAACTGTAGAGTTGAGTATTTTTTGGTTCAGTTATTGTCAAAGGAATCTGTGACAGAATCATAGTGCTGGGGTTTATCTGAAGAGGAACTTGATCAAGATTGTAGTCCTTTACTTTACTCTCCTGTACAAAGGTAAAGAAACCTCCTTTGGTTTCATTTTACAACACACAAGATGTTTTTACTATCAATTCTACGAACAAAGTATTACTCGGGGCATGCTCTTGGTCTTCGCCTCCAGCATCTATATACTGTAAGGTGAATAACTCTCTACTGATGCCGTGTCACTGTGTTCATCTCTTGCTTCAAGCAGTAGTTAATCCTCTAATTAATAGAACTCTTCTGCATCTGCATGTCATAAGTTTCCAGTTAGCTAATATAGTGTTCAGTAACATATTTTTGCAGATAGGATTGTCCTTGCACAATAGTGGCTTACCTTCTGCAGCACAAGGACGTGTAGACAGCGAAACAGGAGGAAATTCTACTCTCCCTTCTTGCAGGAACCAAGAAGAGATTTTCTTTGCCCTCTGCATCAAAGGCCTTTCAACATTCTCAGTCCACGCGTCTAACAGATTTAGGGCAGCCTCAGTGATAACTTCCGCAAGTGCTTCGTCATCTGGACTAGGCTCCAGTTTGAGCAGAAGGTATCTATTAACTGATACTAATATCTCTACCATGTGCCTTTTGTCGATATTGTATGCTACCATTGTATCTTGGATTCTAGAGACCATCTTGAGGGCAGCCTGGAATACTGTAGCACATGCCTTTCTGAATATCTCGGTTGTCGATTCAGGGCATTCCTTGTTGCTGTAGACTTTGTTTTCGATTTCTGGCCTGTATTCTAGTATCGGTGCAAATGTCACGGTCTTCTGCTTGGATGTTTTGACCCGCAGCTTCTTTGATTCCATCAGCATTTCATTGGCTTCCTTCATTTCTGACTCGAACCTGCTGCTGACCTTGAAGAATGGTTGTTCCTGGCAAGCGGTGGGGCTCGGGGCTGGCGTGTTCTGCCTTGATGATGCTTGCACGTAGACCTCAGGTTCGAACTCCGACTCAGCAACTGCAGTTCACATGGACATAAAAATTTATCGTGTTTCGTCGCAACTGAACTATAAAGAATTGGTGTGTTTGCTGAACTGAACTGGAGATAGTTAGACAGGTGGTGTTTCATTTGAACTTAGCATACATGAAGATGGGTGTAGTGCCGTGCTTGGGGTTCCAAGGCGCTCATCATCATCGTATTGTCCCCCCCTGCCGTAGGTGTCATCCGAGCTGGGCCCGATACGTGGTGTCCACATCATCATCTCATCGTGCGAGGGATGCTTCTTTTTGTGATGCAGAAGGTGCATCCATTTCTTAGCCTTGCTCTTTACCTTGCCCAGCACTGGCTTCTTCTGGCTCCCTCCTGGGGTCTTTGGCGACCCCGTGGGGCTCACCGGTGGCGCCCGCGGTGAAGGGCTCACCAGCGGCGTCCTCAGTGAAGGGCTCACCAGCGGCGTCCGTGGTGAAGCGCTCACCAGCGGCGTCCGTGGTGATGAGCTCACCAACGGTGAAGGCGAATAATATCGTTGTTGCTCCTCCCATTCATCATATGGAGTTTGGCCTGCAAACCAACGGTCACCCAAGGTTAAGCTATGGGCAAATTTCCATTTTCAGCAGGGTGAGTGAGCGCCCAAACATCTTTGCAGAGGAGAGAATGGCAAAACATTGATGAAGCCATGCAGCACCGTGAGGAATCGGAAACATGTGCTTAGGGGAAGATGAAATCCTGACAAAAATCACAATCGACGCCAACAAATCTCTTACCGTGTTGGGCGACGTGGGGGTCGCCTCGCTTGCCGCTGATCCCCTTCTTCAATTTTCTGAGTCCGTTCATGTCTGTGTGCAGGAAATGAAGGCGAATCCGGAAACTGAAATTCGGGAGGAGCCGGAGCCTGCTTTTTCAGGGGATGATGTTGTGCTGGTAAAAGGCGAGCAAAATGGGTTCTGCTGGACCTATCCTAAAGTTGGTAAAGTTGAGGTTGCCATTCCGTTTTGAAGTTATAGTGGCATCAGGGGTGGATTCCGGGAGGGTAGCGGTCGCGTTTTGCCGTGCTATTTCTGGGGTGGTGTTTGGTGGTCAAGAGACCTCCAAAAACTCTGTTTTTCCATATGTTTCATACAATCATTGCTTTACTTCTCGCTCACTCTATTGCCTTTCTTGCTCCTCACAGTGGATAGATTCCAGCCTTCATAAAAACTGTCGTCCGAGGCTGCGTATGCATGTGTTCATCTCGGCGTTTGGGTCGTGGGTACTGAAATAAATCATGTTAAAAGGATGGTTAGAAAATAATTATGTTGGTTGTCTTGTGTTTGGAGCCCAAAGACTACCAGATGAATGAATGGACAAAGACTGCTAATGGAATCTGTTGCAGTGTCCATTGATGAAAGGTTTTTAGTGGTTTGTTTCCATGTGTTTGCAGCTCTGCAAGTGAACTAGGTTTGACGGCGCATTATTCCACAAGTAGAGGATTATAGTTCTTCTTGAAATGGAAAGATGCAATCGGTTAAGGATCACTATAGTGTGAATAGAAGTCACCACTCCAAGATATATGAGCTTGTTTCTATATATGTTTTGTCAAGACATTTGTCTTATGTCAAAATTACAGCATGATTACTCTCTGAATCGAGAGCTTCGAGATGATACAATCTCATGACCATATCGTATGATCTTTGTTTATGTTAACAAATATTTCTGAAAATATGAATTTTTAAAAAGTTTTATCCCTCAAACTGTTAACTTGATTGATGATCCGCTTTCACCATCGGCTTCCTCATGGCGAGACCTTCGAAACTAGATTTCATATATATAATTCCATATGTTTCGACAACAGTTTTTTTCATCGGTGCTTGTCACATTACTCTTACTCAGGATTCAGTTAGCATGACAAAGCAAAGCAGATCCATGAACATATCATGACAGGGATTCTCGAAATGCCAATAGATAAGCACATAAACAATGAACACAGGAAAATAATAGTGCCTAATCGTAACCTTCCAACAAAATGTAGTATCTAAACAAACAACATATATCTGTAGCAACGCACAGATGCAATCAATGAGAACAGAACTATGTAGAAGCATGTTATATGTCAAACATTGAGGACCTGATGCATAAGCAACCACCTCTCATAGAACCATATCTACCTCAAGTAGGTTACAGACATGACACAGTTTAAAACCATATTGTCTGGAACTGTGCATTTTTTTATAAGCAACAACATAATCGTGCAAGATGTTAGGAACAACTACCGAGGACCACACACTAAGCAGATACTCCCAATGGTTGCCTATGTCATCTCTGTCCCGCCCACTAGATTTCTAGTATCAAGAAGAAATATTAGATAGAATTGTCAAATAAGCACGCTGAATCACCCTAGCAGAGAATTAGAGTATATGATGGCATTAATGTTCTGCAAGGATTTTTCTCAGAAGAAAATATTTGGCAAGGATTTAAATATACCAAAACAGATGCTGCAAGCTTTGTTCCTTGGGGGAGGATTGAAGTGCGCCATATAACTAAGGCCATTAGTTTACCACCTAATTATAACGACAAGAAACATGCTTGAGTTTATACAATAACATTCGCCTTAAGAATCTTAATTTCATAGTACACACACACACTTGCTAGAGAACACAAAAATTATAAACTTTAAAACAGTCACACTACCACTAAAACCATGATAAACATTGAAGGGAGATCAGGTTGGGCACATGGAGGCAACTAATCAAAGAGGGAAATAGGGAAGAACTCACCAGAGCAGAGCCAACGGAATGAGGAGTGCATCCAGCTTTCGTGCATTACTATCAGGGGTAGAAGTAGAACTGATGCCGTCCCGAAACTGAAGAAAATGTGGTTGTTGTGCAAATGTTCTTTTGCTTGAACAAAGGGATTTTAGAGAATGAAACCTGAAGGCATGATGCTTATCTTAGTCATATGTTAGATGCTGAGGAGCTACTTCAAGAGGCATCACTTTATATTGAATCAACAGAGAAAGAAAATGAACACAATTAATCAACATGCAACAAACATCGGATACTCTGCTAGTGCATGAGGAGAAGATATCCAGGCTCGGAGAAGCAACCTTGTATCTTAAACAAAAGCATATATGAATCATCTGGAAAATAACTTTTTCTACAATGTATTTTGCCGAATTCTTCAATGTCAGGCTCTGCAGTGGTCTTCAGTGTGTTTACACAAAGAAATCTGAGCTTTGGTTTAACTGCAAAAAGGGGGAAACACATACGATTTTTTGTTAGCAGCATCTAATTTATGCTCACATGTCGAAGTGAAGGAAATGCACAACTGAAACATATCAGAGGCGTATGCATTGAGTGCTGACACAAGGAAATGAAGAAGAGCACCTACCATCAAGAGCTGGTTGGAAAAAGTTGATTCTCCGAAGTCCAAAGCAAAAAAGATTAACTCTAGCAATGGTACTATACGTAGTCGGAAACAAGATGTACCTTCGTGCAGACCCACTGTTGGCTGTAGATTTGCCAGACTGAGGCAGGGATTCAAAGATCAGGTTGTTCGGCTGGAGTTAGCCTCGATAGTACTATCTACACGGCGACAATACATTGATAAAAAGCCTACACAAGATGATGCTTCTAGCATTCTCTGGATGTATTTCTTAACTTTCTCTAGATTTTCACCCATATGATCTTTCTCTAGTTGCTACTATCAAATTTGAGATTTCATATAAATCAAGCACTTCTTGTTTGAACATATAAAATGAAATAATGAAGGAAGAGATTGTCTGAACTCTGGACAAACATGTAGAGAACCTCTTGTGCAAAGTTCAGTTCATCGCCACTAGTACAAAACAGGGCTTTCGTCACAGGGCAATATTCACATTAGTCCCGGTTCAGTCACGAACCGGGACTAATGTGAGCATTGGTCCCGGTTCGTGCGGCTAAGGCATTAGTCCCGGTTCACCTGGGCCCTTTAGTCCCGGTTGGTGCCACGAACCGGGACTAAAGGGTGCGATGCCCATTAGTACCGGTTGGTGGCACCAACCGGTACTAATGGGCTTTGAGGCATTAGTACCGGTTCATCGCATGAACCAGTACTAAAGGGCCCATCAAACTCTACCCCCCCCCCCC
>NC_057802.1:26451638-26515993 GCF_018294505.1 Triticum aestivum
CCATGTGATATGTGGTCTAGTTGTTGGGAAAATTAACAAATATGAATTTCGACTTTATTTGCAAAATCTCCCTGGAATTTCTTAAAATGGGCATAACTTTTGCATACGAACTCGGATGAAAAAGTTTTTTATATGAAAAATCATCTACTCGAAAAGTTACATCCGAATTTAACCGGGGAACCCTGTTAAACATTTTCAAAATCCTCAAAAATCTAACAGAAAAAAAGATACGAGGCTTTTAAGATCTGGAGAGGCAAAAAAATTCAAAAAATTTCAAATTATGGTCAAACTGTGGTCAAACAATGGTCAAACTAATTATTCTATAATATTAGTGTTACTAAATAATTATTTCAGTTTTTTTGAATTTTGGTCAAATCTGGTCAAACAATGGTCAAACTAATTATTCCAGAAATATTAGTGTTACTAAATAATTATTGTTTTTTAAAACAATAGTTTCAAACTCAGACAGTGAAATGTGTCACTTCATGCTCAAGCTAAATTTCTGAGGGTTAATAGAATTGACATCTTACTATTGTCAGGAAAACAACAAGTGCAGACTTGGAAACAAGGGAGAATAGAACCCGGAAGTTAAGCATGCTCAGGCTGGAGTAGTGAGAGGATGGGTGACCGTCCGGGAAGTTAGATGATTTGGAATGATGAGGGGTGATAAGAGATTAGAGGATAAATTGAGCAGTGATGAGGGGTGGTGATTAGAGATTAGAGGTTAAAATAATTTAGAAATTTGAAAATAAAATTTTTTTTAAAAATATTCGCAAAATATAATTTCAAAAAAAAAATATCATAAAATTTCCTTTAGTCCCGGTTGGTAACACCAACCGGGACAGGTGGAGCTCCAGGCTGCGTCCACGTGTAAGAACCGGGACTAAAGGGGGGAGCCATTAGTAACGACCCTTTAGTCCCGGTTCAAAAACCGGGACTAAAGGCCCTTACCAACCGGGACAAAAGCCCCCTTTTCTACTAGTGCGCTTCACTGCATCAGTATGAACAACTTCCCCGTTTTTAGCTTTGCTCTTCTGGCCCGCATCCCAGCTCACATGCCTTGATCAATGACTTCTTCTTTTCCATCTCCACTTTCGCAAAGTAAGCATAGATTCCATACCAAGATGCAACAGCAGCAAGAGAAGATCAGGTTCACCTATAAACAGTAAAGGATAAATTTAGGATGTAAATACTCTGGATCAAGTAGTGCTAAGGGAGCATGCTCTCTTTCCCCTGGCTTAGAAATCTCCTATTTACATAGGATGTATAGATAATGCTGAAACTTAAGCATGATAAAGGAACCGTTTCTTGCTGGATAAACTGCACATTTGATTGGATTTGCATCAGATTGTTACCTGGAGATTCGGATTCAGCGACTACAATGATGTGTAGTTATTTCCTTTTGTGTTCAATCGTACGCAAGAGAATCGATTACTTTGATATTGTTATGCACTAGCATCTACTATACAGTATAAAGCATAGTAACCGGGATAAATGGTCTGAAGGGACATTCACAGTTCCAAAAGGAATAACTCATTTGCAGTTCATTCTCGGTTTTTACATGTTTGCTCTGCCATAAATCCTTGCAGAACTCACGGCCAGTGTGCGTGTTGCTTCCATCCCCGGGGCTGCAAGAGAGCTAGGGGGTTACAGGGGTGAGTGTTGCTACAACTGCTCTTCTTCTTCTCCTTCTTGAGTGTAAGTTCTTCAAACGTGGCCATCAGTTCATTGTTTTCGACCGTGTGTTCGTCTCTTCTTCTGGCTAGTTCTCCGTCTTTCACGCTCATGAGTATTCTCTTCATATCCGGGGGAGACTCGTCTTTCTTTCCTCAAGTATTCTTTCAGCTAGACTGAAAGCAGACTCTGGTGATGTAGATGAGACGGGTACTGATAAGACAACTCGTGCTAATATGAAAAAACACCGGATATGTAACATTGTGTTCATGCCACCACTGAATTATGTCAAAGTCGTCGTCCTCATCTTCATTGAAGTTGACTTTGTCGCTGTTGAGGTACTTCACTAACTCCCCACCACCTAAAAGTACAGGCGATGGTCCTGATGTGGAAGAGCTCGGGGCAGAGGTGGAAGAACCAAATAACTTGCTCCATGCTCGTTTCATTTTTTCAGTTGGTGCTGGTGGAGGCCGCTGCATGCGAACTCCGGCATACTTTTGAGCGTACTTAGTATAAACGTCACAAAGCTTATCACGAACCTCAGTGGAATAAGCGATATAATCTATCCCTAGGGCCCCAGTTAGTACAGTGAGTGCACTAGCAAACAATTCAAGTTTAACCCTAGGATCTAAGATAAATGCAAATGCATACAAAATAGGAATCTTCGCCCAATATTTGCAATATTTAAGTTTCATGCAAGAAACCATAGAACTTAATAATACATTATATTCAAATGCTTTCAAGTGAGATGCAATGTCTACAAGAGTGTGCATCATTAAAGGAGATGTGGGATAATAAACCCCAGACAAAGAAATTGGTGCATCATAAAATATTTCTAAAAACTTGACCAAAGCATTAGCAACATTCCAAGTATCAACAGTGATATGTTCTCTTTCCATATTTGCATTAATCCATCCCGAGAATGCAATTTCGTCTCGGATAACTGCCTTAAGCATCATATATGTAGAGTTCCATCTAACAAGCATGTCTAGATTGTACTTATGAGGAATTTTTTCTAATGCTATGCAATATCTCTTGTAGCTACTAATTCGCTGAGTAGAGTTACCAAGAAAAGAAATTGCAGTGCGTATAATCTCAGCCTCTTTCTTGCATCTTTTGATATCACATTTAGCCATAAGATTAATTATATGACAAGCACAATGTTGATGCAGTAAAAAAGATGTAGCACATACAAAAAATAGATGAGTGGGGCTCTCCATTGCAGTTGTATTTGATGAAGCATTATCCAAAGTTACTGCAAATATCTTGTCGGTCAGACCAAATTCTAACACAACATTAAGTATAGCCTGAGCTATGTTTTCACCAGTGCGTGCTTCGTCAATTAATTCAAATCCTATAATTCTTTTTTGTAGTTCCCATTTTTTGTTAACATAATGAGCAACCACACTAATGTAGTCTTGCTTTGCCCGACCACTCCAGATATCAGATGCCAAAGAGACTGAAAAAGTGCATGTAGTAAAACCATCTTTTATTTTCTGAAGACTAGTTTTGCATAATTTTGTCATATCCCTAATTGTAGTTTGTCTAGAAACTGATTTGAAACTAGGAGTATGAACTTTTTGAATGTATTCGATAAAACCGGGCGAATCCACCTAATGGCAAATCATTAGAAGCAATTAAACGACAAATTCCTTCTATATGAAGATCAGGATCATAGATGAAGTTATGTACTGTACCGTCGGGGTTGAACTTGAGCGTGGCTCGTGTTCCCGCAGACTGCTTGTACGTTTTCTGGTGCTTGAGGGTGTGCCCGTTGAGGTGGCCAGTTCCTCCTTGCCCCCCCCCCCTGGAAAGCAAGCGGGCGCATCTCTTGCATCGAGCTTTCAACATATTGATGTCGTCCTCCACGACTATTTCTTCATAGAACTAGTCCCAGCAGGTTGAGGTTTTGCGTCGAACCCTCTTTGTACCGATGGAGGTGGAGGTACTAGACTGGGTAGTGGATTGGCTGCCGGCCGCTCCATACTCCTCGGAAGAGGGGTATGTGGTGGTATTGTGGGCTGTAGTATCCATCCACTCGGGGATGTCCACATCTAGATCACTAGTATTGAAATTGAACCGACTGGGATCACTACCCATGGGATCATCCATGTTTGAGTGTGAGAAATAAGAGGGAGAGGAGGTTTGAGTGTGAAAAATGAGAGGGTTGGGCAGCCCTTTCTATAGCAAAAATCTAACTTTTTTTGGGACCAAATTTGCCCTACAACGTTCAAATATTCAAAATTGAGACAAAACAAACCTAAACCCCTCAAACCCCACCTAAACCCCTCTAACCTCCCCCCTAAACCCTACCCACCGTATACTCTACCACCCTCTAGCACCCTTCCGTGAGCTCACCTACAGACTGATATAGGGACAATAACATATAGAACAATGCACTGTCCTTCCATTACAAACTAGAAACACTACAGGTTCAGTCACGATAGAAGGAGGAGGCTCTTCATTGCATCGAAACCCAAGAATTCATGCTTTACATGGTCTATCACCCATCCCGCTACCACCCTCACGTTTTCACCAGCGGATGCAAGCCAACGACTCTTTCTGTTATCGAAGGAATCTCTCGATCGATAGGATTCCTGTCATGTCGTGCTGGTGCCGGCCCATTACTGTGTGTGCCGTGCCAGGCACGACCCACGTGCAGAAAATATGCAGAAGAAAATACCCTCCAAAACCCATGAACCCCTCCTTAAAGAAAACCACAGTGCCTGGCAGCTGCTGATGCGTGGCTGCCTTTTAGTCCCGGTCGGTGTTACCAACCGGGACTAAAGGTCCTCCTGCCTGGGCGCCTCACAGCGGTCACGTGGATCTCCTTTAGTCCCGGTTCGTAACACAACCGAGACTAAAAGTGGTGGGCATTAGTCCCGATCATTTAGTCCCGGTTGCAGAACCGGGACTAAAGGCCCTCTGAAACTGGGACTGATGCCCTGTTTTCTACTAGTGCATGGATCTTCCGAGATAATGGAGTTCTTATTGAACCATTTGATGGTTTCACCAAGCTGGATGAGGTGGTCCTTTATCGCTTGCCATTATGGATCCAAGTTCATAACGTGCTGCCCGGATATCGAACAAAAGCGGTGCATGAATATTTATGTAAAAGAGTTGGTAAAGTAATGCATGTGAACCTAACCCCTTTGGGTGATGGAAATTTTGTGCGAATTCGCATGAGGATGGATGTGAACAAACCTTTCACCATATTTCTCGCAATCATGAAAGAGAAGAAAAAAATGAACTACCAGGTGTTTTTATGAAGAGGTCCCCAAATTATGCTATGCGTGTAGGCTTCTTGAACACACCTATCTAGAGCATGGTAATGCAAAGATGAACCAAAGGATATGCAATGGGGTGATTTGTTGCTTGCGCCTATGATAGTGCTGCCTTTCCACAGGGGAGGGAACCCGCAAGGTGGGCGCCGAGGAGGGTGTGGCAAAGGGTGAGGCAGAGAAGGTTGAAGGGAGACGAAACGACTACTGGAATGAATCCTTTGATGGAACAGATGTGGATCTGCATGACACGACATCATACCCCGTTAAACGTACTACGGAGATGTATATTGAGAGGATAAAGGCAGGTAGAAAAAGACTTGCTTTTGAGAACCTAGCAGAGATTGTATGCACATGACTTGGGAGTATCTCCAGGACTCGAATAAAATTCCTTGTGGAACTGAGAAGGAAGGGTCGCTTTTCACCCACAAAGACGAATGTAAGCTTTTCGCAAAGTTCTCAAAGAATGTGACCTCTTTGATTGGGCCAGCCTTTTTTAAAGTTAATTGGGATCTTATCAAACTTGACTTGCTCGACCTGATGAATGATTTTCATAAGGGCTGCGCTGAGTTAGCCAGGATCAACAAAGCCTTCATTGTGCTTCTTCCAAAAAGAGTTGGAGCCACGACCCCCGATAACTTCAGGCCGGTTTCCCTGCAAAACTGTGTCATCAAGATCAGCTCAAAATGCCTGGCCACTAGAGCTCAACCTTTGATCTCCTCAATCATTCACTAGGACCAGTCCGTTTTTATTAGGGGAAGAGGTATTGCTGATAATTTTTCCTATGCTGCTGATATTGTTCAAACTTGCTTCAAACGCAAAAAAATCGGCTATCGTCCTAAAACTAGACTTCCGCAAGGCTTTTGACTCCGTGTCTTGGACAACCTTGTCAGCCATTATGAGAGCTAAGGGCTTCCCTCTGGTGTGGTGTGATTGGATTCATAAACTTAATCAGACTAGCTAGTGGGCTGTGCTTCTTAATGGTAAACCTGGCCCATGGATCAACTGCAGACAGGGGCTTCGTCAAGGCGACTCGCTCTCTCCTTATCTCTTCATTATTGTAGCCGATGTGTTGCAACGTCTGATCCTGCAGGCATCCACTAATGGCCTTCTATCACACCCTATCGATCCGAGCATTCGTTGCCCGGTACTACAGTACGCTGAGGGCACACTTATCATTCTGCAAGCTGACCATGACCAACTTCAAACTTTAAAATCTATCCTTCTTGATTTCTCAAATGCCACGGGTCTGGTGATTAATTTCCACAAAATCACTTTTGCTCCCATTCATGTTGATCCGGAACTCGCATCTCAACTTGCAACTAGTTTTGGTTGCGCGGTTGCATCGTTCCCTCAATCCTACCTTGGCCTTCCCCTCTCCACTCACAAATTAAACCTAAAGGATTTCTTCTTCATCGTTGACAAGATTGATCGTCGTCTCGCGGGTTGGCGAGGGGTTCTCCTCACCCTAGCAGGCCGTGCTATTTTGGTTAGGGCAGTGCTTCGAGCCTTACCACTCTATGCCATGACCGCTCTCCTGCTACCTATGGGTATTGTCCAGGAAATCGATAAACGTTGTAGGGCCTTTTTCTGGGCGGGTCAAGATAAAGTTTCAGGCGGACAGTGTAAAGTGGCTTGGTAATTTGTGTGTGCGCCGTTCTCTCGAGGGGGTCTAGGTTTTTCTTCTCCGCATCACTTAAACTCTTGCCTACTGCTTTCCCACCTAAATAAGCTTCACTCAACTTTTGATACTAGGGCTCGCTCCCACCTCGCTGTCAAGTATGGATGGTATGATAACCGGGACCTTGATACTCCTCACCCTTTTGAATCTAATGTTTGGCATGACATTGCCAAGGGGCTTCAATTTTTCCAATCAATAACCAAGGTGCATATTGGCAATGGTATGACCACCGCCTTTTGGCTGGACCTTTGGGTACAAAACTCCAACCATAATCTCGCAACAATTTTCCCTGCTCTTTTTCCCCATACGCTCAGACCCTGGGCTACAGCTGCCCGGGTTCTAAGCATTCCTACTTTTAATCTGGATTTGGCACCGCGCCTTTCTCATGTTGCTGAGCTGGAACTAGAAAACCTATGCGCTATGCTGGCAACTGCCTCCTTGAATGTGCAGGTACATGACAAACGAATTGGACGTATCGACGGCAAGCCGCTGACTTGCAACTCGGCTTACAAGGCTATTTGGAGCGACAAGCCTATCGACTACTTCGCTCCGGCCATTTGGAAAAATTATGTACCCAACAAATGCAGAATTTTTCTATGGCTCGCAAGTAAAAATCGACTCTTCACCAACGAAAGACGCTTCAATAGGGGCTTATCTGACTCCAACTGCTGCCCGTTCTGCCCAGCCTCTGAATCAACGAGTCATCTATTCCTTCAATGCCCCAATCTTCGCCCTCTTTGGCAGGAACTGAGCTCTCTTTCTGCTACAATACCGTCGGACTTTCAGCATCTTTGGGGCATGGACCTGGCCAACAGACCACGATCAACGGTCATCATTGCTATTCTCTGGAATATCTGGAAAAGAAGAAATGCAAAAGTTTTTAGGCAGGATCTGCAACCTATCCACCTCATCGCCCGCTCAGCTGCAGACGACCTCATGCTTTGGTCCAACAGATGCTCCAACGAGCAGGCCGTGAACCATCTGCGTGATAGGTGTACTATGTTGTTCCACTTATCTATGAGATTGTAACCCAACTATTTTTGTAATCTCACCCTGGCCCCCAACTCTCACCTTCGTAAATGTACTCTATCTTATAATGAAATGGTTCAGGCCGGCGTAAGCCTGCCGTAGCTCCGTCAAAAAAAAAGAAATGTGACCTCTTTGATTTGGGATACGTGGGTGATATCTTAACATGGAGGCAAGGTCAGAACCTATCGCATATTGTCCAGTGTATCCATATGATGTCACTGCTGCATCCCATGTCTAATGTTTCTCTGTACAGATGGACTCTGCTTTGTGGCGCAGTCTGAATTTTTTGTCTACCGATCCTATCTGAAGCATGAACTAATGCTGCTCGTTTCAGAATGCATAAATAAATAAATTGAGGGAACGTTTCAGAATGCAAAATAATTGTGTAATAAGTATACAAGAGAAAAAAACAAGAACGAAAAGTATGTCAAGAGTGGGATTTGAACCCACGCCCTTTCGGACCAGTACCTGAAACTGGCGCCTTAGACCAACTCGGCCATCTTGACGTTGTGTTCAATCAGAAAACTAAACTTTATATATCCGCAGAATCTACTCCAAGTAGACATCTGGTTACATTGGAGTATTATAATCATGCGAGTAATTGATCAAAATTGATGTGCTAGTGCTACTATAATGCGAGTATTACCCGCGTTAGAAGGATTACATGGTACTGATTTTGGAAACTGAAACTAATGCATTTCTAGACTGTGACAAATTTCTTGTGCTTCAAATATATGCATTTTGTTACCGGATATGTGAAATGTCAGGGTCAATTACTGCTGCTGCTGCATACTGCTTCCTGTGATTTTAGTACGCAGACAATTCTTTGTTAACAGCCTGACTGCTGATTTGCTTGGAGCGATAAATTTATGTTGCCAGCATTCTGGATTGTGCATGTGATTTCTCAAATCTTTGAAACTTTTAAGAAATCTTGTAATATGCTGAGAACGGCTACATTATTGTAGAACACAAGGATTTTACATTTTGCATTTATCTGATACAGTGCGGCCTCGTTCGCTGGCATTCACCACGGCTATTGTTAGAGCGACTACTAGTGTCCATGGCAAGCTCTCGATCCCCGTTGCCATGCCCATACTGGTTCCAGCCAAGGTTTCCTACTAACAACTTCTTCCTGCTTCATATATTCTCCAGAGTTATTTGTCAAAAGCCTAGCGCTAAAATGTCAATGGTGTCTTCACCGCTTGGCTGACCTTCAAACAAGTAATGTGATGTACTTCTCACTCCTCTTTTAACAAACCTTGCAGGACTGATTCTCCAGAGTTGACAACCTTCTCCATTGCGTCGAGTCGATCAGCGATGACCACGACGATAGCGTGACTGTACGGGGGGTCGCTGATCATATGTACCAGTACGCTGAAGATACCCAGGGCCAAACCACCAAAGTTTCATACGAACGCATGGTCGAAATCCGTGTTCATATCATATAGTCAGAGTATCTCTGCAGTGTTCTTGAGCCTGTTTTGTTGACTCGTGTGTGAGGTTGATGTGGTCGATCGTCTGTCTATCCGAGGCAGCTCAAAGTCCTACCAAACTGTGCCATTTGCAGCCATGGTTTTTCTTGTTACCGTTGATAGTGTGCAGCCATGGTTTTTCTTGTTACCGTTGAGAGTGTGCATGGCTCCCATGCTTTCTTGTTAACGATTACTGCTAGTCAAAAAATATATGAAGGAGTCTCATTCACAAAAGGAAAAAGAAGCTCAACTATTGAAGGCAATTCTGGGAATTCAGCACGATGCGTTCATGGAAGGTGTTGGGAATTGGCACTGATGCATTTCATATTTCAGAATTCTTTTTTCTTGAAAAGGGGTACTTCATAGAGTCCCCACGAGGCTCGCAGTGAACCGGGGTCTCCTCCCGAACACCGCGGCGAAGCCTTTTGAGGGGCTGACGCGACGTCTCAACAGCCGCCTCTTCGCCGTCATCCCAGCTGTCAAGGGTGTTTGCTTGATTTGACCACCGTATGAGCACTTGTTCGATCATAGAGCCATTCTTCTTGCGCCATGATGTCTACTACACAACCTTTTTTTTTAGACGTTGTTCGGCCTCCAAGTGCAGAGGTTTGTAGGACAGTAGCAAATTTCCCTCAAGTGGATGACCTAAGATTTATCAATCCGTGGGAGACGTAAGATGAAGATGGTCTCTCTCAAACAACCCTGCAACCAAATAGCAAAGAGTCTCTTGTGTCCCCAACACACCCAATACAATGGTAAATTGTATATGCACTAGTTCGGCGAAGAGATGGTGATACAAGTGCAATATGAATGATAGATATAGGTTTTTGTAATCTGAAAATATAAAAACAGCAAGGTAACTAATGATAAAAGTGAGCGAAAACAGTATTGCAATGCGTTGAAACAAGGCCTAGGGTTCATACTTTCACTAGTGCAAATTCTCTCAACAAGGGTAACATAATTAGATCATATAACTATCCCTCAACATGCAACAAAGAGTCACTCCAAAGTCACTAATAGTGGAGAACAAACGAAGAGATTATTGTAGGATACGAAACCACCTCAAAGTTATCTTTTCTGATGAGGTAATAGCACCCCAGGTACCTTAACTTGCATGGAATGTGATGATTTAGTCCCAAACTTGCAAAATGCTACTCCACCATACCTCAACTTGCACTAGATGTGATGATTTAGTTCCTGGCCTATCACGGCATGACAAGTGGCAGCCAGCTGGCCGGACAGGTCGTCGCCTGTACTTTTACAAAAAACACCCTGCATCTTGTCTAATTAACCCCGCTACAGGCAGCTCTTCTCTTTCGCGCGATTTACAGGATACTTTCGCGCGATCCGCACTCGCCAGCGCCCACGATGCGTCTTGTCTAATTAAATAGTATCCTGTTCCTTGCTGACGCCCCAGCTGCGGGGTTCCAGCAGAATCCAGCGCACCTTACGCGGCCGATGGGGCCAGCGCCTTCTTCGGCCAGAACGGCAGCAACCCGGGCACCCAGAGTTCGGCAATCTTAAATGGCCCAGCGGAGGAGAAGGAGGCCGAGCGGAAGATGGCGATGTTTTCCGCCGTCGATGGCGGCCAGGGCGGGCTGCTCTCGGCCTTCTTCAGTAATGGCGGTGACATGCACATGCTCAACCCGACCTTCCTCAAGGGCATGGAGGAGGCCAACAACTTCTTGCCGACCAACAACACCCTCCTCGAAGCCATCCCCGGCAAGGAGCGCGGCTTCACCGTCAAGAAGGAGGTGGCGAATGGAACACCGACGTCCGGCAATGGCCGGGGCCGCAAATACAGGTACGACGAGGACGACCTGAAGGCGGAGACCGCCAGGAGCAGCAAGCTGATGATGCCGGACATCGAGGAGACCGGCGCCCGCGAGATGTTCGACGAAATAATGCTGGAGGGGTACGAGGCATGCATGCAGGGGATAGAGGAGCTGCGCCTCGCCATGGACAGCGAGGCCAAGAAGAAGAACGAGAAGGCGGCGCGCGCGAAGAAGAGCGAGGCGGTCGACCTGCGCACCATGCTCATCCACCGCGCGCAGGCCGTGGCCGCGGGCGACCGCCGGGGCGCGACGGAGCTGCTCAGGCAGATCAAGCAGCACTCCGGGCCGACGGGAGACGCCACGCAGAGGCTGGCGCACTTCTTCGCCGAGGGGCTGGAGGCGCGGCTGGCGGGCACGGGGAGCCAGGTCTACTGTTTCGCGCGATCCGCACTCGCTAGCGCCCACGATGCGTGCTCGTACGCGTACGTCTCGGCTGGCAACCAACAGATATCTACATGCATGCACTAACTGACTAGTGCATGCACGCTACACATTAACTAACTACTACTGATACGACCGCGCGCACGACGTATCCAACTAACTAGCTAGCTCTACGCGCGCACGACGCCAATGGACTGCGGCTCGAACTCGAGCACCCACGCAGGCATGCACCGGCGTCCGGTGTAGACCTAGACATACACACGCACACACGCTGGTGACCACAGACTCACACGCGTCACGGTTTATTTTCTAACACTTGGTGCCTTCGCGAGTGCTGCCGGTGGCGGAGCGGTAGAACCCGACGACGTCTCAGGCGCCAAGGCCCTTGTCCTTCACGAAGCGGCTCCAGCCTTGGTGAGGACGTAGCTCTGGCTGTTGTTCCAGTACGAGTAGCGGAACCGCCACACCTTGCCGGTGCCGTCCTCGAAATTCAGGACACAGAGCAACAGAAGAGCTGCCTGTAGCGGGGGTTAATTAGACAAGACACAGGGTGTTTTTTTGTAAAAGTGCAGGCGACGACTTGTCCGGCCAGCTGGCTGCCATTTATCGTGCTGTGATAGGCCGGGGACTAAATCATCACATCCAATGCAAGTTGGAGTATGATGGAGTTGCATTTTGCAAGTTTGTGACTAAATCATCACATTCCATACAAGTTAGGGTACTTGGGATGCTTTTACCTCTTTTCTGATCGATCTATTCAAGAGTCCGTAGTAAAATAACACGAAGCTATTCTTTCCGTTCGATCTATCCTAGAGTTCGTACTAGAATAACATCTTAAGACACAAATCAACCAAAACCCTAATGTCACCTAAATACTCCAATATCACCACAAGTATCCGTGGGTATGATTATACGATATGCATCGCACAATCTCAGATTCATCTATTCAAACCAACACAAAGTACTTCAAAGAGTGCCCCAAAGTTTCTACCGGAGAGTCAAGACGAAAACGTGTGCCAACCCCTATGCATAAGTTCACAAGGTCACTGAACCCGCAATTTGATCAGCAAAACATACATCAAGTAGATCACGTGAATATCCCATTGTCACCACAGATAAGCACATGCAAGACATACATCAAGTGTTCTCAAATCCTTAAATACTCAATCCGATAAGATAACTTCAAAGGGAAAACTCAATCCATTACAAGAGAGTAGAGGGGGAGAAACATCATAAGATCCAACTATAATAGCAAAGCTCGCGATACATCAAGATCGTGCCGAATCAAGAACACAAGAGAGAGGGAGAGGGAGAGAGAGAGAGATCAAACACATAGCTACTGGTACATACCCTCAGCCCCGAGGGTGAACTACTCCCTCCTCGTCATGGAGAGCGCCGGAATGATGAAGATCGCCATCGGTGAAGGATCCCCCTCCGGCAGGGTGCCGAAACAGGGTCCCGATTGGTTTTTGGTGGCTACAGAGGCTTGCGGCGGCGGAACTCCCGATCTAGGTTATGTTCTGGAGGTTTGGGTATTTGTAGGAATTTTTGGCGTCGGGAACAAGTCAGGGGGGTCCCCGAGTCGTCCACGAGATAGGGGGGCGCGCTCAGGGGGGTAGGGCGTGCCCCCACCCTCGTGGACGGCTTGGAACTCTTCTGGCCCAACTCTTTTACTCCGGGGGCTTCTTTTGGTCCATAAAAAATCATCAAAAATTGGCACGTCAATTGGACTCCGTTTGGTATTCCTTTTCTGTAAAAATCAAAAACAAGGAAAAAACATGTGGCACCCCGGCTCAGAGCAACCGGTTTACCTTGCATTGCCATCCCAGAGAGCAAGTCTTCTGGCAATACACAACAACATGGTACAGAAACAACCGCTTTATTGATACTAGCGGATTACATAAGTCTGATGTTACATCGAGATACGAGGCCAGGCGGCACACACGGTGCTGCTGAACAGTATGTACATTATTTAATTAACATGACGAGGGCCTCGATCACTTGAACTACGCGACAACGGAAGAACGACGAAGTGGAACTCCATAGCACAGGGACACCGACGTGGACACGGCCTAGACGCGAGATGCGCTCCGATGCAAACCGACTTGCCTGAAAGCTGGCATGACACGCCAGGTCAGTACATTGAATGTACTTGCAAGATCACAACAAACATAAGCACGATGATAGACAATATCATGACAATTAAGCAAATTAATGCAATGCAAGAACTGAAGGAAATATGCCCTAGAGGCAATAATAAAGTATTATATATTTCCTTGTATCATGATAAATGTTTATTATTCATGCTAGAATTGTATTAACCGGAAACATAATACATGTGTGAATACATAGACAAACAAAGTGTCACTAGTATGCCTCTACTTGACTAGCTCGTTAATCAAAGATGGTTATGTTTCCTAGCCATAGACATGAGTTGTTATTTGATTAACGGGATCGCCTCATTAGGAGAATGACGTGATTGACATGACCCATTACGTTAGCTTAGCACCCGATCGTTTAGTATGTTGCTATTGCTTTCTTCATGACTTATACATGTTCCCATGACTATGAGATTATGCAACTCCCGTTTACCGGAGGAACACTTTGTGTGCTACCAAACGTCACAACGTAACTGGGTGATTATAAAGGTGCTCTACAGGTTTCTCCAAAGGTACTTGTTGGGTTGGCGTATTTCGAGAATAGGATTTGTCACTCCGATTGTCGGAGAGGTATCTCAGGGCCCACTCGGTAATGCACATCACTATAAGCCTTGCAAGCATTGTGACTAATGAGTTAGTTGCGGGATGATGTATTACGGAATGAGTAAAGAGACTTGCCGGTAACGAGATTGAACTAGGTATCGAGATACCGACGATCGAATCTCGGGCAAGTAACATACCGATGACAAAGGGAACAACGTATGTTGTTATGCAGTCTGACCGATAAAGATCTTCGTAGAATATGTGGGAGCCAATATGGGCATCCAGGTCCCGCTATTGGTTATTGACCGGAAAGGTGTCTCGGTCATGTCTACATAGTTCTCGAACCCAAAGGGTCCGCACGCTTAAAGTTACGATGACAGTTATATTATGAGTTTATGTGATTTGATGTACCGAAGGTTGTTCGGAGTCCCGGATGTGATCACGGACATGACGAGGAGTCTCGAAATGGTCGAGACGTAAAGATTGATATATTGGACGACTATATTCGGACACCGGAAGTGTCCCGGAGAAGTTTCGGATTAAACCGGAGTGCCGGAGGGTTACCGGAACCCCCCGGGGAAGTATTGGGCCTTAGTGGGCCTTGAGGGGAGAGAGAGGGCAGCAGCCAGGAGGTGGTGCGCCCCCTCCCAGAGGAGTCCTAGTTGGACTAGGAGAGGGGGGCGCAGCCCCCTTTCCCTTTCCCTCTCCCTCTCTTTCCTTCCCCCCCTTCTTTTCCTAGTAGGACTAGGAAAGGGGAGTCCTACTCCTACTAGGAGGAGGACTCCCCCCCTCTCCTTGGCGCGCCCCATAGGCAGCCGGCCTCCCCCTTGCTCCTTTATATACGGGGGCAGGGGGGCACCTAAGAACACACTTGATATACGATATTTTAGCCGTGTGCGGTGCCCCCCTCCACCAGATTACACCTCGATAATACCGTCGTGAAGCTTAGGCGAAGCCCTGCGTCGGTGGAACATCATCATCGTCACCACGCCGTCGTGCTGACGAAACTCTCCCTCACCACTCGGCTGGATCGGAGTTCGAGGGACGTCATCGAGCTGAACGTGTGTAGAACTTCGGAGGTGCCGTACGTTCGGTACTTGATCGGTCGGATCGTGAAGACGTTCGACTACATCAACCGCGTTGTAATAACGCTTCCGCTGTAGGTCTACGAGGGTACGTGGACAACACTCTCCCCTCTCGTTGCTATGCATCACCATGATCTTGCGTATGCGTAGGAATTTTTTTGAAATTACTACGTTCCCCAACAGTGGCATCCGAGCCAGGTTTTATGCGTTGATGCTTTGCACGAGTAGAACACAAGTGAGTTGTGGGCGATATAAGTCATACTGCTTACCAGCATGTCATACTTTGGTTCAGCGGTATTGTGAGATGAAGCGGCCCGGACCGACATTACGCGTACGCTTACGCGAGACTGGTTTCACCGTTCGGAGCACTCGTTGCTTAAAGGTGACTGGCGGGTGTCTGTCTCTCTCACTTTAGTTGAACCGAGTGTGGCTACGCCCGGTCCTTGCGAAGGTTAAAACAGCACCAACTTGACAAACTATCGTTGTGGTTTTGATGCGTAGGTAAGAACGGTTCTTGCTAAGCCCGTAGTAGCCACGTAAAACTTGCAACAACAAAGTAGAGGACGTCTAACTTGTTTTTGCAGGGCATGTTGTGATGTGATATGGTCAAGACATGATGTGATATAATGTGTTGTATGAGATGATCATGTTTTGTAACCGAGTTATCGGCAACTGGCAGGAGCCATATGGTTGTCGCTTTATTGTATGAGATGCAATCGCCATGTAATAGTTTTACTTTATCACTAAGCGGTAGCGATAGTCGTAAAAGTAATAAGTTGGCGAGACGACAACGATACTACGATGGACATCAAGGTGTCGAGCCGGTGACGATGGTGATCATGATGGTGCTTCGGAGATGGTGATCACAAGCACGGTGCTTCGGAGATGGAGATCACAAGCACAAGATGATGATGGCCATATCATATCACTTATATTGATTGCATGTGATGTTAATCCTTTATGCATCTTATCTTGCTTTGATTGACGGTAGCATTATAAGATGATCTCTCACTAAAATTTCAAGATAAAAGTGTTCTCCCTGAGTATGCACCGTTGCAAAAGTTCTTCGTGCTGAGACACCACGTGTTAATCGGGTGTGATAGGCTCTACGTTCAAATACAACGGGTGCAAAACAGTTGCACACGCGGAATACTCGGGTTAAACTTGACGAGCCTAGCATATACAGATATGGCCTCGGAACACAGAGACCGTAAGGTCGAGCGTGAATCATATAGTAGATATGATCAACATAGTGATGTTCACCATTGAAACTACTCCATCTCACGTGTTAATCGGTCATGGTTTAGTTGCTTTGGATCACGTAATCACTTAGATGATTAGAGAGATGTCTATCTAAGTGGGAGTTCTTAAGTAATATGATTAATTGAACTTAAATTTATCATGAACTTAGTACCTAATAGTATCTTGCTTGTGTATGTTAATTGTAGATATATGGCCCGTGCTGTTGTTCCGTTGAATTTTAATGCGTTCCTTGAGAAAGCTAAGTTGAAAGATGATGGTAGCAATTACACGGACTGGGTCCGTAACTTGAGGATTATCCTCATTGCTGCACAGAAGAATTACGTCCTGGAAGCACCGCTAGGTGCCAGGCCTCCTGCAAGAGCTACACCAGAAGTTATGAACGTCTGGCAAAGCAAAGCTGATGACTACTCAATAGTTCAGTGTGCCATGCTTTACGGCTTAGAACCGGGACTTCAACGACGTTTTGAACGTCATGGAGCATATGAGATGTTCCAGGAGTTGAAGTTAATATTTCAAGCAAATGCCCGGATTGAGAGATATGAAGTCTCCAATAAGTTCTATAGCTGCAAGATGGAAGAGAATAGTTCTGTCAGTGAGCATATACTCAGAATGTCTGGGTATAATAATCACTTGATTCAACTGGGAGTTCAACTTCCGGATGATTGCGTCATTGACAGAATTCTTCAATCACTGCCACCAAGCTACAAGAGCTTCATGATGAACTATAACATGCAAGGGATGGATAAGACGATTCCCGAGCTCTTCGCAATGCTAAAAGCAGCGGAGGTAGAAATCAAAAAGGAGCATCAAGTGTTGATGGTCAGTAAAACCACTAGTTTCAAGAAAAAGGGCAAAGGGAAGAAGAAAGGGAACTTCAAGAAGAATAGCAAGCAAGTTGCTGTTCAGGAGAAGAAATCCAAGTCTGGACCTAAGCCTGAAACTGAGTGCTTCTACTGTAAGCAGACTGGCCACTGGAAGCGGAACTGCCCCAAGTATTTGGCGGATAAGAAGGATGGCAAGGTTAACAAAGGTATATGTGATATACATGTTATTGATGTGTACCTTACTAATACTCGCAGTAGCACCTGGGTATTTGATACTGGTTCTGTTGCTAATATTTGCAACTCAAAACAGGGGCTACGGATTAAGCGAAGTTTAGCTAAGGACGAGGTGACGATGCGCGTGGGAAATGGTTCCAAAGTCGATGTGATCGCCGTCGGCACGCTACCTCTACATCTACCTTCGGGATTAGTTTTAGACCTAAATAATTGTTATTTGGTGCCAGCGTTGAGCATGAACATTATATCTGGATCTTGTTTAATGCGAGACGGTTATTCATTTAAATCAGAGAATAATGGTTGTTCTATTTATATGAATAATATCTTTTATGGTCATGCACCCTTGAAGAGTGGTCTATTTTTAATGAATCTCGATAGTAGTGATACACATATTCATAATGTTGAAACCAAAAGATGCAGAGTTAATAATGACAGTGCAACTTATATGTGGCACTGCCGTTTGGGTCATATTGGTGTAAAGCGCATGAAGAAACTCCATACTGATGGAATTTTGGAAACACTTGATTTTGAATCACTTGGTACTTGCGAACCGTGCCTTATGGGCAAGATGACAAAAACACCGTTCTCCGGAACTATGGAGAGAGCAAAAGATTTGTTGGAAATCATACATACAGATGTATGTGGTCCGATGAATATTGAAGCTCGTGGCGGATATCGTTATTTTCTCACCTTCACAGATGATTTGAGCAGATATGGGTATATCTACTTAATGAAACATAAGTCTGAAACATTTGAAAAGTTCAAAGAATTTCAGAGTGAAGTTGAAAATCATCGTAACAAGAAAATAAAATTCCTACGATCTGATCGTGGAGGAGAATATTTGAGTTACGAGTTTGGTCTACATTTGAAACAATGCGGAATAGTTTCGCAACTCACGCCACCCGGAACACCACAGCGTAATGGTGTGTCTGAACGTCGTAATCGCACTTTACTAGATATGGTGCGATCTATGATGTCTCTTACTGATTTACCGCTATCGTTTTGGGGTTATGCTTTAGAGACGGCTACATTCACTCTAAATAGGACACCATCGAAATCCGTTGAGACGACGCCTTATGAACTATGGTTTGGCAAGAAACCAAAGTTGTCGTATCTTAAAGTTTGGGGTTGCGATGCTTATGTGAAGAAACTTCAACCTGATAAGCTCGAACCTAAATCGGAGAAATGTGTCTTCATAGGATACCCAAAGGAGACCGTTGGGTACACCTTCTATCACAGATCCGAAGGCAAGATATTTGTTGCTAGAAATGGATCCTTTCTAGAGAAGGAGTTTCTCTCGAAAGATGTGAGTGGGAGGAAAGTAGAACTTGATGAGGTAACCGTACCTGCTCCCTTATTGGAAAGTAGAACATCGCAGAGATCAGTTTCTGCGACACCTACACCAAGTAGTGAGGAAGTTAATGATAATGATCATGAAACTTCAGATCAAGTTATTACTGAACTTCGTAGGTCAACTAGATCAAGATCCGCACCAGAGTGGTACGGTAATCCTGTTCTGGAGGTCATGTTACTAGACCATGGCGAACCTACGAACTATGAAGAAGCAATGGTGAGCCCAGATTCCGCAAAATGGCTTGAAGCCATGAAATCCGAGATAGGATCCATGTATGAGAACAAAGTATGGACTTTGGTTGACTTGCCCGATGGTCGGCAAGCCATTGAAAATAAATGGATCTTCAAGAAGAAGACTGACGCTGATGGTAATGTTACTATCTATAAAGCTCTTGTTGCGAAAGGTTTTCGACAAGTTCAAGGGATTGACTACGATGAGACCTTCTCACCCGTAGCGATGCTTAAGTCTGTCCGAATCATGTTAGCAATTGCCGCATTTTATGATTATGAAAATGGATGTCAAAACTGCGTTCCTGAATGGATTTCTGGAAGAAGAGTTGTATATGATGCAACCGGAAGGTTTTGTCAATCCAAAGGGAGCTAACAAAGTGTGCAAGCTCCAGCGATCCATTTATGGACTGGTGCAAGCCTCTCGGAGTTGGAATAAACTCTTTGATAGTGTGATCAAAGCATTTGGTTTTATACAGACTTTTGGAGAAGCCTGTATTTACAAGAAAGTGAGTGGGAGCTCGATAGCATTTCTGATATTATATGTGGATGACATATTACTGATTGGAAATGATATTGAATTTCTGGATAGCATAAAGGGATACTTGAATAAAAGTTTTTCAATGAAAGACCTCGGTGAAGCTGCATATATATTAGGCATTAAGATCTATAGAGATAGATCAAGGCGCTTAATTGGACTTTCACAAAGCACATACCTTGACAAAGTTTTGAAGAAGTTCAAAATGGATCAAGCAAAGAAAGGGTTCTTGCCTGTACTACAAGGTGTGAGATTGAGTAAGACTCAATGCCCGACCACTGCAGAAGATAGAGAGAAGATGAAAGATGTTCCCTATGCTTCAGCCATAGGCTCTATCATGTATGCAATGTTGTGTACCAGACCTGATGTGTCCCTGGCTATAAGTTTAGCAGGGAGGTACCAAAGTAATCCAGGAGTGGATCACTGGACAGCGGTCAAGAACATCCTGAAATACCTGAAAAGGACTAAGGATATGTTTCTCGTATATGGAGGTGACAAAGAGCTCATCGTAAATGGTTACGTTGATGCAAGCTTTGACACTGATCCGGACGATTCGAAATCGCAAACCGGATACGTATTTACATTGAACGGTGGAGCTGTCAGTTGGTGCAGTTCCAAGCAAAGTGTCGTGGCAGGATCTACGTGTGAAGCGGAATACATAGCTGCTTCGGAAGCAGCGAATGAAGGAGTCTGGATGAAGGAGTTCATAACCGATCTAGGTGTCATACCTAGTACATCGGGACCAATGAAAATCTTTTGTGATAATACTGGTGCAATTGTCTTAGCAAAGGAATCCAGATTTCACAAGAGAACCAAGCACATCAGAAGACGCTTCAATTCCATCCGGGATTTAGTCCAGGTGGGAGACATAGAAATTTGCAAGATACATACGGATCTGAATGTAGCAGATCCGTTGACTAAGCCTCTTCCACGAGCAAAACATGATCAGCACCAAGACTCCATGGGTGTAAGAATCATTACTATGTAATCTAGATTATTGACTCTAGTGCAAGTGGGAGACTGAAGGAAATATGCCCTAGAGGCAATAATAAAGTATTATATATTTCCTTGTATCATGATAAATGTTTATTATTCATGCTAGAATTGTATTAACCGGAAACATAATACATGTGTGAATACATAGACAAACAAAGTGTCACTAGTATGCCTCTACTTGACTAGCTCGTTAATCAAAGATGGTTATGTTTCCTAGCCATAGACATGAGTTGTTATTTGATTAACGGGATCGCCTCATTAGGAGAATGACGTGATTGACATGACCCATTACGTTAGCTTAGCACCCGATCGTTTAGTATGTTGCTATTGCTTTCTTCATGACTTATACATGTTCCCATGACTATGAGATTATGCAACTCCCATTTACCGGAGGAACACTTTGTGTGCTACCAAACGTCACAACGTAACTGGGTGATTATAAAGGTGCTCTACAGGTGTCTCCAAAGGTACTTGTTGGGTTGGCGTATTTCGAGAATAGGATTTGTCACTCCGATTGTCGGAGAGGTATCTCAGGGCCCACTCGGTAATGCACATCACTATAAGCCTTGCAAGCATTGTGACTAATGAGTTAGTTGCGGGATGATGTATTACGGAACGAGTAAAGAGACTTGCCGGTAACGAGATTGAACTAGGTATCGAGATACCGACGATCGAATCTCGGGCAAGTAACATACCGATGACAAAGGGAACAACGTATGTTGTTATGCGGTCTGACCGATAAAGATCTTCGTAGAATATGTGGGAGCCAATATGGGCATCCAGGTCCCGCTATTGGTTATTGACCGGAAAGGTGTCTCGGTCATGTCTACATAGTTCTCGAACCCAAAGGGTCCGCACGCTTAAAGTTACGATGACAGTTATATTATGAGTTTATGTGATTTGATGTACCGAATGTTGTTCGGAGTCCCGGATGTGATCACGGACATGACGAGGAGTCTCGAAATGGTCGAGACGTAAAGATTGATATATTGGACGACTATATTCGGACACCGGAAGTGTTCCGGAGAAGTTTCGGATTAAACCGGAGTGCCGGAGGGTTACCGGAACCCCCCGGGGAAGTATTGGGCCTTAGTGGGCCTTGAGGGGAGAGAGAGGGCAGCAGCCAGGAGGTGGTGCGCCCCCTCCCAGAGGAGTCCTAGTTGGACTAGGAGAGGGGGGCGCAGCCCCCTTTCCCTCTCCCTCTCCCTCTCTTTCCTTCCCCCATTCTTTTCCTAGTAGGACTAGGAAAGGGGAGTCCTACTCCTACTAGGAGGAGGACTCCCCCCCTCTCCTTGGCGCGCCCCATAGGCAGCCGGCCTCCCCCTTGCTCCTTTATATACGGGGGCAGGGGGGCACCTAAGAACACACTTGATATACGATACTTTAGCCGTGTGCGGTGCCCCCCTCCACCAGATTACACCTTGATAATACCGTCGCGAAGCTTAGGCGAAGCCCTGCGTCGGTGGAACATCATCATCGTCACCACGCCGTCGTGCTGACGAAACTCTCCCTCAACACTCGGCTGGATCGGAGTTCGAGGGACGTCATCGAGCTGAACGTGTGTAGAACTTCGGAGGTGCCGTACGTTCGGTACTTGATCGGTCGGATCGTGAAGACGTTCGACTACATCAACCGCGTTGTAATAACGCTTCCGCTATCGGTCTACGAGGGTACGTGGACAACACTCTCCCCTCTCGTCGCTATGCATCACCATGATCTTGCGTATGCGTAGGAATTTTTTTGAAATTACTACGTTCCCCAACAAGAACTACTACAGACACTACAGGAATCAGCTACTTTGCCGTCTGCCACGGCAGATGGCAAAGGCAAGGATGGCGGACGGCAAAGGCCTTTGCCGTCTGCCGCGGATGGCAAAAGGCTCCTGCAAAGTAGGCATCGGTAAAGAGCTTCTTTGCCGTCTGCTTTTTGAAGCGGACGGCAAAGGGGCCTTTGGTATCAGCGGCAAAGAAAGCCGACGACAATAAATGCGCTGTTAGTCCGTTAGGCGGCTAACGGTAGCCTTTGCCGTCCGCCGCTGACGGCAAAGAGCATCCGGCCTTTGTCGTCCGCCGAATGACGTCAGCTGGACGTCACTGCGGGACAAGGCTTGGCCGTCTGTTGCTGTAGGAAAATGTGGGCATTCTTTGCCGTCCGCCGCTGTAGGCAAACTGACCAAATGGGTCAGCTCCCAGGGAGCACAGGTGGCCGCCGCGTGGCTTCTTTGCCGTCCGCAGCAGACGGCAAAGGAGCCTTTGCCATCAGCGGCTGACGGCAAAGGTGCCTCTTTTTTCTGTTTTTTTTAATCCAGCAATTTTCGCAGCAAATATATGACATATATATATATATATATTTCACAGGGCTATTTAACAGCAAACATATGACATATCCAACACATAAGTTTCATCGTGCATACATATATAGTTCCATCCATTCATACATAGCAAGTTGCACATACACATTGTTCCATCCATACAAAGTTTCATCAAGATAGCAAGTTCCATCATAGCAAGCTAGAAGAATACTAGAGGAGAATGAAAGAAAAAACAAGCACTCCATCATAGCAAGCTAGCTTCCGTGAAGTGAATGAAATCTGCAAAATGGCAAATAAGAAAGTTAGAAAAAGGTGACTAGAAGAAGAAGTATATGCCATTTATGAGCTAACTTAGGTGAAATGGATCATTTATGAGCTAACTTAGTTGAAATGGATCGTTTATGAGCTAACCTAGGTGAAATAGATCGTTTATGAGCTAACTTAGGTATAATGCATCATTTTAGAGCTAACCTAGGTAAGATGGGTCATTTTGGAGCTAACCTAGGTGAAATGGATCGTTTTTTAGCTAAGTTAGGTGAAATGGGTCGTTTATGAGCTAACCTAGGTGAAATAGATGTTGGGGAACGTAGCAATAATTCAAAATTTTCCTACGTGTCACCAAGATCAATCTAGGAGATGCTAGCAACGAGAGAGAGGGAGTGCATCTTCATACCCTCGAAGATCGCTAAGCGGAAGCGTTACAAGAACACGGTTGATGGAGTCGTACTCGCGGCGATTCAAATCGCGGAAGATCCGATCTAGCGCCGAACGGACGGCGCCTCCGCGTTCAACACATGTACAGCCCGGGGACGTCTCCTCCTTCTTGATCCAGCAAGGGGAGAGGAGAAGTTGAGGGAGAAATCCAGTAGCACGACGGCATGGTGGCAATGGAGCTCGTGGTTCTCCGGCAGAGCTTCGCTAAGCACTACGGAGGAGGAGGAGTTGGAGGAGGAGAGGGCTGCGCCAGGCAAGGGGTGCGGCTGCCCTCTCTCTCCCTCACTATATATAGGGGGAAGGGGGGTGGAGGAGGCGCCCTAGGGTTCCCTAGGGGAGGGGCGGCGGCCACAGGGGAAACCCTAGATGGGTTTGGGCGCCCCCACCCCTGGGAAACTTGCCCCCCAAGCCGGGAGGGGTGGCTGCCCTAGGGGAGGCGCCCCCACCTCTCCACTTTACGTGAGAGGGGTTGGGAGGAGCGCACAGCCCCTTAGTGGGCTGGTGTGCCCCCTCCCCTTGGCCCATAAGGCCCCCCAACGCTTGCCGGGGCCTCCGAAACACCTTTTGGTCACGCTGGTCGTCACCCGGTACTCCCAGAACAATTCCGGACTCCAATACCCTTCGTCCAATATATCGATCTTCACCTACGGACCACTCCGGAGTTCCTGGTCACGTCCGGGATCTCATCCGGGACTCCGAACAACCTTCGGTAACCACATACTATTTCCCATAACAACTCTAGCGTCACCGAACCTTAAGTGTGTAGACCCTACGGGTTCGGGAACCATGCAGACATGACCGAGACACCTCTCCGGCCAATAACCAATAGCGGGATCTGGATACCCATAGCTCCCACATGGTCCACGATGATCTCATCGGATGAACCACGATGTCGGGGATTCAATCAATCCCGTATACAATTCCCTTTGTCTATCGGTATGTTACTTGCCCGAGATTCGATCGTCGGTATCCCAATACCTCGTTCAATCTCGTTACCGGCAAGTCTCTTTACTCGTTCCGTAACGCATGATCCCGTGGCTAACTCATTAGTCACATTGAGCTCATTATGATGATGCATTACCGAGTGGGCCCAGAGATACCTCTTTGTCATATGGAGTGACAAATCCCAGTCTCGATTCGTGCCAACCCAACAGACATTTTCGGAGATACCTGTAGTGCACCTTTATAGCCACCCAGTTACGTTGTGACGTTTGGTACACCCAAAGCATTCCTACGGTATCCCGGAGTTGCACAATCTCATGGTCTAAGGAAACGATACTTGACACTATAAAAGCTCTTAGCAAACGAACTACATGATCTTGTGCTATGCTTAGGATTGGGTCTTGTCCATCACATCATTCTCCTAATGATGTGATCCCATTATCAATGACATCCAATGTCCATGGTCAGGAAACCATAGCCATCTATTGATCAACGAGCTAGTCAACTAGAGGCTTACTAGGTACATGTTGTGGTCTATGTATTCACACATGTATTACTGTTTCCAGTTAATACAATTATAGCATGAACAATAGACAATTATCATGAACAAGGAAATACAATAATAACCATTTTATTATTGCCACTAGGGCATATTTCCAACAGTCTCCCACTTGCACTAGAGTCAATAATCTAGTTCACATTACCATGTGATTAACACTCAAAGTTCACATCGCCATGTGACTAATACCCAAGAGTTTACTAGAGTCAATAATCTAGTTCACATCACCATGTGATTAACACTCAATGAGTTCTAGGGTTTGATCATGTTATGCTTACGAGAGAGGTTTTAGTCAACGGGTCTGCAACATTCAGATCCGTGTGTGCTTTACAAATCTCTATGTCATCTTGTAGATGCAGCTACCACGTGCTACTTGGAGCTATTCCAAATAACTGCTCTACTATACGAATCCGGTTTACTACTCAGAGTCATCCGGATTAGTGTCAAAGTTTGCATCGACGTAACCCTTTACGACGAACTCTTTTACCACCTCCATAATCGAGAAAATTCCTTAGTCCACTAGTTACTAAGGATAAGTTCGACCGCTGTCATGTGATCCATTCCTGGATCACTATTGTACCCCTTGACTAACTCATGGGAAGGCACACTTCAGGTGCGGTACACAACATAGCATACTGTAGAGCCTACGTCTAAAGCATAGGGGACGACCTTCGTCCTTTCTCTCTCTTCTGCCGTGGTCAGGTCTTGAGTCTTACTCAATACTCACACCTTGTAACACAACCAAGAACTCCTTCTTTGCTGATCTATTTTGAACTCCTTCAAAATCTTGTCACGGTATGTATTCATTTGAAAGTACTAGTAAGCGTTTTTGATCTATCCTTATAGATCTTGATGCTCAATGTTCAAGTAGCTTAATCCAAGTTTTCCATTGAAAAACACTTTTCAAATAACCCTGGATGCTTTCCAGAAATTCTACATCATTTCTGATCAACAATATGTTAACAACATATACTCATCAAAAATTCTATAGTGCTCCCACTCACTTCTTTGGAAATACAAGTTTCTCATAAACTTTGTATAAACCCAAAATCTTTGATCATCTCATCAAAGCGTATATTCCAACTCCGAGATGCTTACTCTAGTTCTTAGAAGGATTGCTGGAGCTTTGCATACTTGTTAGCATCTTTCAGGATTGACAAAACCTTCTGGTTGTATCACATACAACCTTTCCTCAAGAAAATCGTCGAGGAAACAATGTTTTGACATCCTATCTGCAAGATTTCATAAATAATGCAGTAACTGCTAATATAATTCCAACAGACCCTTAGCATCGCTATGAGTGAGAAAGTCTCATCGTAGTCAACTCCTTGAACTTGTCGGAAAACATCTTAACGACAAGTCGAGCTTTCTTAATGGTGATACTTACCATCATTGTCCGTCTTCCCTTTTAAAATCCATCTGTACCCAACAGCCTTACGACCATCAAGTAGTTCTTCCAAAGTCTATACTTTGTTTTCACACATGGATCCTCTCGGATTTTATGGCCACGAGCCATTCGTCGGAATCTGGGCCCACCATCGCTTCTCCATAGCTCGTAGGTTCATTGTTGTCTAGCAACATGACTTCCAAGACAGGATTACGTACCACTCTGAAATAGTACGCATCCTTGTCGTCCTACGAGGTTTGGTAGTGACTTGATCCGAAGTTTCATGATCACTATCATAAGCTTCCACTTCAATTGGTGTAGGTGCCACAGGAACAACTTCTTGTGCCCTGCTACACACTAGTTGAAGTGACGGTTCAATAACCTCATCAAGTCCCCACCATCCTCCCACTCAATTCTTTCGAGAGAAACTTTTCCTCGAGAAAGGACCCGTTTCTAGAAACAATCACTTTTGCTTCCAGATCTGAAATAGGAGGTATACCCAACTGTTTTGGGTATTCTATGAAGATGCATTTATCCGCTTTGGGTTCGAGTTTATCAGCTTGAAACTTTTTCACATAAGCGTCGCAGCCCCAAACTTTTAAGAAACGACAGCTTAGGTTTCTCTAAACCATAGTTCATACGATGTCGTCTCAACGGAATTGCGTGGTGCCCTATTTAAAGTGAATGCGGTTGTCTCTAATGCCTAACCCATAAACGATAGTGGTAATTCGATAAGACACATCATGGTATGCACCATATCCAATAGGGTGCAGTTATGATGTTCGGACACACCATCACACTATGGTGTTCCAGGCGGTATTAGTTGTGAAACAATTTCCACAATGTCTTAATTGTGTGCCAAACTCGTAACTTAGATATTCATCTCTATGATCATATCATAGACATTTTATCCTCTTGTCACAACGATCTTCAACTTCACTTTGAAATTACTTAAACCTTTCAATAATTGAAACTTGTGTTTCATCAAGTAAATATACTTAGAATCTACTCAAATCATCTGTGAAGTAAGAGCATAATGATATTCACTGCGTGCCTCAGCACTCATTGGATTGCACACATCAAATGTATTACTTCCAACAAGTTGCTCTTTTGTTCCATCTCACTGAAAACGAGGCCTTTCAGTCATCTTGCCCATGTGGTATGATTTGCATGTCTCAAGTGATTCAAAATCAAGTGAGTCCAAACGATCCATCTGCATGGAGTTTCTTCATGCATATATACCAATAGACATGGTTCGCATGTCTCAATCTTTTCAAAAACGAGTGAGTCCAAAGATCCATCTACATGGAGTTCTTCATGCGTTTTATACCAATATGACTCAAATGGCAGTGCCACAAGTATGTGGTACTATCATTACTATCTTATATCTTTTGGCATGATCATGTGTATCACTACGATCGAGATTCAATAAACCATTCTTTTTAGGTGCAAGACCATTGAAGGCATTATTCAAATAAATAGAGTAACCATTATTCTCCTTAAATGAATAACCATATTGCGATAAACATAATCCAATCATGTCTATGCTCAATGCAAACACCAAATAACAATTATTTAGGTTTAACACCAATCTCGATGGTAGAGGGAGCATGCGATGCTTGATCACATCAACCTTGGAAACACTTCCAACACATATCGTCATCTCACCTTTAGTTAGTCTCCATTTATTCCGTAGCTTTTTATTTCGAGTTACCAACACTTAGCAACCGAACCGGTATCTAATACCCTGGTGCTACTAGGAGTCACTACAAAAAAAATACACTTCCGTGATGATACGTGTTTGTCACAGTAGGTCGCGTTTTCTGTCATGCATGTACATCCATGACAAATTTATGACAGAATAAAGATAGTCATACCTGTGCTGTCGTAGAAGTGTTTCATGACATTGCCAAAATTATCATCACGGAAGTGTCCACTTCCATGACGATAAATCGCGCGTCACAGAAGTGCTTTCGTCAAGGGTGACCGACACGTGGCATCCACCGTAACGGAACGCCGTTAAGCTATCGGGTCGGGTTTTGGATCCGATAACCCGTTAACAGCCCCGACCAATGGGGATTTTCCACGTGTAAAATCATCATTGGCTGGAGGAAACACGTGTCGGCTCATCGTTCGGACAGATGTCATCCACTCATTGGACGGAAGGCGCCTATGATACGTCGACACATGGCACGGCCCAACAGAGGCCCATTCCTGTGAAAAGGCCGGCCCGTTTGACTTGGTCAAAAGGTGGCAGGCCGGCCCATGGAAAGCCTGTTAATGGCCTGTTCGCATATAGCCCATTTACAACCCGCTAACCCAAGGCCCGTTACGCCCTATCCGAATTAGGCCCAGTAGCGTCATCTGGGCGATCCAATATGATTCCAGCCCGTTTCACTTCTGACCCATGTATGGCCCATGACGTCTTTCGGCCCATATGAGGCCCTATGTAACTCTTGGCCTATTAACGGCCCGTGGTGAAACTGGCCCGTAATGAACAGTGTATCACTTCACACCCATTAACGGCCCGTGGTGAAACTGTCCCGTAATGAACAGTGTATCACTTTATACCCATTAACGGCCCGTTATTCCGTTGGGCCGTTTCCAGCCCATGTTATCTTTCGGCCTTCTCAGAGCCCATTTATTCTTGGGCTCATTTCCAGCATTTGTTTACTTACGGCCCGTTACTATCATTTTCTGCTTGTGGGCCAAATTCAGCCCGTGGTTACAGTCGGCCCGTTTGTGGTCCGTTAATACATTGGGCCGTTTTCATAGCGTCATCAAATACGGCCTATTAACGATGGCCCGTTATGGTCGGCCCATGAATGGGCGATTCCAACTCTAGCCCGTTTACGGCCATAATGCGGCCTGTTATTGGCCCATGTTTGGCCAATCGATCATACGGCCCGTATAAGGCCCATTGATGATACGACCCGTAGAAGGCCCATTGTTTCTACGGCCCGTGGAAGGCCTACTATTTCTATGGCCCGTAGAAGGCCCACTGTTTCTATGGCCCGTAGGAGGCCCAGTGTCACTACAGTAAATATTAGCCCATGGTTATTGTGGCCTAGTTTTAAAATATAGGTTATTGCAGCCACTAGCAAACCGCGGAAAAAGAACTGCACTGACTACAAGCAAACAAATAAACAAGACAACAAGGAAATAAATAAGCAAGCAACTTATGCTGTGCTATCACGGCTATTACACATATTACATCCACTGGGCATCAAAGTTCGCCACCAGTGCAAATATAGGGAACAAAGCAGCATATAAACGCCGCAGCAAAACAAGTCCAGAACTGAAACCACTTCAGAAGAGTTCAAGAAACAATATCCTGGGTACCCATAATGCTGGCAAGATGCTTAGCAAGCTTATTAACTTTCTCTTGTTTGGCGCTTAAATCCTCCAGCGCTTGCTGTTGCACAAGAAAGTACGCATCTGAATTCTGCAGGGACTTCCTCCGTCCTTCGGCTTCTTTCCGCAACACAGCTGACTGATGCCTTTCAGCTTGTAGCTGAGACTGAAGAAGCCGAAGTGATTCAGGCAGCGAGTTCGAAGAGCTTGTGCCAGCGGTACTGGCCAGTAACTCGAACACTACATCAACGCAGGACTGTGGGGTTTTCTCACCGTCTACAAGATCGTTTTTATCACCTTTCTTGGAGACCAACAGGGTTGTCTCACTATCTTGAACCTTATCTGCATTACTTTCTCTACCATTGCATAGTGGGGTGCTCTTCTCCAATATTCTGTTTGCATACTACAAGAGAAACAAGCAGACACATCACAGGTTTAGCTTGTAGTATACGAAACTCATTTTGGTAAACCGGTTCAGTAGTAAGGTGGACAGGATAACAGCATGAAACAAACATATATCTATGTACTATGGTCACTGTATTGTCCATATCATTCTAGTTTATGTTCCCTAATCAAGATAGAGACACAGTTCAACTCATATATTTTTAAGACACATCAGCATAGACAGAATATAAGTGTGAGAAACTACACAGCATTGGTAGCACTTGTAATGTGCATCACATGAGAACATAACTGTTTATACAACTTAAACTGAAATCAACATAGAGAGAGAAGTTAGAACAGCAATCCAGTTAAAGAAATAGGTTTAAAACATACCTGTTGCGCCATTGGAGTTTCAATTGGATCCTTCAAATTCGAAAGTAGTTGGTATGAGTAAATACAGTGATGCAACAGCAAAGGAGTATGGACCATAGCTACGGAATCTGACCTGAGAACAGTTGCTCTTCTACTTTAAACGTGGAGTTTGGGTTAGCTGTGGTGGTCTTCATGCTTTGGGCACTGCAGTAGCTTTACAAACTGCTCGTGTGGGGGTACTCTGTGGTGGACATGGTGCTTTGTCAACTATAAGTGGGTTACTATCCGCTGGGGTTGCGGTTAGATGGGTTGTAGTTGGTTCTCTGCCCAACGGTGTAAGTGTGCAATCTGGAAGAGTCTCGATTATGTGTGGTGGGGCTAGTTTGTGGGCCAGTACAACCATGGTTCTATCTGCATCGATGGGTAGCACTGTCTTTTGTGAAGAACGGGTTTTTGCTCCCTTAGATACTGCCATCACCCCCTCCAATTCAAATGGCTGATAAACAAGAAAAGAAATTGAACATACAGACATTGTATGATAGACAGATGTGGTAATTCACATATATGTTGTCTAACCAAACAGGACAGCATGACACAATTTCACATATATGATGCCTAACTAAACAGGATAGCATGACACAGTTTCAGATATATGATGGATAACTTAACAGGATATAATGGCATAATTCAACATATGATGAGTACCTAAACAGGATGACATGACAAAACTATATGATGTCTTTCTAAAATAGGTTGGGATGAAATAATTCACATACATGTTGTCTAAGTATACAGGATGGCATGATATAATTGACATAATTGATTCATATGCTAAGCAGCTGGCACTCGCATGTATGATCTCTAAACTAAGCAGATAGAATTCAATATTGTGCATATGATGTCTAAACTAAGCAATGCAAGACACCATACGTATCATATGAGAAATATAAACATTGCAACTTAGAGCATACACCTCAGGTGGGATATAGGACTGGTCATCTGTCTCTGAATCCTCCTCTGAGGAGCTCCCTGTAACCATCGAGATATATGCTTCAACAGGTACCATTGCCTGCTCTGAAGACCTTGTTTTCACTCCAGATTTTTCCATAACCGGCTCAAATGGCTGATACACATGAAGAGTAGTTCAATATACACAGATTGTCGACAAATGGAATACGTAATGAAAAAAAAGATGGCATGAGATAATTCACATATATGATGCCTGGCTCCATGGCGGTGCATAATTCACATATATGATAACTAGTTGAAAAACATGGCATTGCATAATTCACGTATCTGATATAGAAAGCAAACAGGAGGCATTCACACAAAGCATGTCTAATCTAAGTAGATGGCATGGCAATGCAAGACACCATATGCATGATATGAGCAATATAACCCAGCCAAGTTAGAGCATGCACCTCGGGGGGGGGGGGGATACAACTGGTCATCTCTCTCTGAATCCTCCTCTGAGGAGCTATCTGTAACCAGCAAGAAATCTGCATCGACAGGTAGCACTGACTGCTCAGAAGACCTTGTTTTCACTCCAGATTTTCCCATGACCGACTCAAATGGCTGATGCACAGGAAGAGTAGATGAATGTATAAACATTGTTGACAAATGGAATGCATTATGGAAAAATATATGGCACAATACAATTCACATATACGATGACTGGCTAAACAGGATGGCATTGCATGATTCACGTATATGATGCCTGGCTAAAGAAGATGGCATTGGATAATTCCCATATACTCCCTCCGTTCCTAAATATTTATCTTTTTAGAGATTTCAAATGGACTACCACATACAGATGTATATAGACATATTTTAGAGTGTAGATTCACTCATTTTGTTCCGTATGTAGTCACTTGTTGAAATCTCTAAAAAGACAAATATTTAGGAATGGTGGGAGTATGATATAGAAACCAAACAGGTGGCATTCACACAAAGCAAATCTAAACTAAGCTGATGACATATAAGATGTATAATGTAAGCAATGGAATGCGCCATATGCATGATATGACCAACATCAGCATGCTAGGTTAGAGCAAACACCTCAGGTGGTAAACAGGCGTGGTCGGCTCCTTCTGAATCTCCATTTGAACAGTTATCTTCCTCTGGAATACAATCTGGAAATGCAGGGGGGGCACTTCGCCCACCATGGAGCGGCGTTTGCATGACATTATATTCGCACGCAACGGTCTTCTCTTTTTCTCTACATGTTCAGTGCGATTGTGTACAATATCTGACATGCATAATAAAAAAATAGTTAGATTTTGTAAGGCCTAAGAGATAGACAATGGATCATCTATTGTTTGTAATCAAGACTGATGGTAGCAAACGAGTGGATGGATCCAAAACTAATGATAGCAGGTAGATTATAGCTTCAGTTTAAAGAGATAGACAATGGATCATCTATTGTTTGTTGCCCACCCAACATGAACCACATAGAAGACCCTAGATGAACCAGATAGTAGACAGATACTATTCGTTGCTGGCTCGATATGAGACCCATGGGCAATTCAAAACTCAAGATTGAATGATAAAGTAGCAGGTAATAATAACCGATGTATAACATAAGCAAACACGAAAGACTGCGACCTCTCTTCCGGAACTGTGTAGTCCTCAGGTTCATCTGCTCAGTCGATGATGGTAATGCAGTTGGTGTGGCTGCCGGCAATGGGGAAGATGATCTGAGGCGGCGAAAGGAAGTCTGCAGGGGGATCTCTGCTGCAGTGAACGCTTCTGTCGATGGTGCACCTCAGGTGGGGTGGATGACGGCACGGCAGGAGCAGGACATAACACATAGAGTTTTCTTTGACGTCTATCTGAAAATGAAGTAAATCTGTAAGGGCTCCTTAGAATTGGAGGATTCTATAAACGCAGGGACAGGAAAAACACAGGAATAGGATAGGAATGCACGTGCAAGACAGAGCATTTAGAAACATAGGATTTCAATCAACCTGGGTGTTTGGCTCACATGAATTGGAAGAACAGAGGAATGGAGAAACAAACTGATGCGACGAGTGTACAACCTCTTTGGCATAGCCTTGTGGACCTCAGCATCATTGGGTTGGACGTGGAGGATGGTGATGATGCTGGTGTGACTGTCGGAGACAGGGAAGAAGATCCGAGGCCTCTAGAAACGGCGCCGAGGGTATTGCTCCGCTGTGATGGACGGTTCCGTCGTTGGAGCAGCTCCGCTAAGGTGTACGGCGACGAGGCTGAAGCATGACAAGACAGACAACGTTAATCTGAAGTGGGACCCTAATATCATCGGCAATAGATGATGTAAAATACATCACCAAAAAGTGCTAGATGTAAAACGCAGCAGCCGCGCCACGGCCGCTCCGACAGATGCTGTAAGTACTGTTCACTCGGAACTTAACTGAAGAAAATGAACTTCACAGTCAAAACTGAATTTTACTGTTGAAACTGATTGAACTAGTAATAGAGCATTGCAATAGATGTTTAGGGCGTTCGAGCACTAGTAGTAGAGAAGCAGTGATCTAAATCAGCAGACGCTCGAGCAGGGAACGCACTAGCAGAGAGCAAGTCGTGCAGTAGCACCGCGAGCGAGTGCTAAAGCAGCAACTCCTGTAGCTGCCGGAGGTCGTGCAGCAGCAGCAGCAGTGCAAGCGAGAGCAAGAGCAGAGCAGCAGCACGAACGGAAGCAGGAGCAGTGCAGCAGCGCGACCGACAGCAAGAACAGAGCCGCAGCACGAGCGAGAGTTGGAGCAGCTGCAGCTAGTGCCGTTGTGGAAGTCGCCGCCGAGGAAGCAACGACATGGGGGAGAGACGCCGTGGATGATGTGGCCGGCGACGACGCCGTCGATGGAGACACGCCATGTCTGCTCGGTATCGAGCACCGGCAGCCCCGTGAGATCGAATAAAAGATAAAATGCAGCGGTGAGTGCAGAACCTCCTTGGTGGCGCCGAGCTGGCCTCGGCTTCATCGGAGGAATTGGTGAGGGTGCTGCGGTTCCGGTGGGGCAGGTCAAGACGGCGCTGTGGGGATTGAGGTGGCGCGATAGACGAGGCGACCGTCGGGGAAGCTCCTTGGAGGTGGAGGACGGGGCGGCTGATCCGGCGGGACGACGAGATCAACAACGGATCCTCATCCGGTGCGGTGGATGAGGGACGGCGAGCTGTTGCGGTGGACGACGTAGTCGGGGAAGAGTCTCCGGCTGGGCGGCGGTCGGGAGGCCGACGGAGGAGCATGGGGTTTCGCGGGTTTTGGCGGCCTCGGTGTACGAATGGGGGGGGCGAAGGGGAAGGGGGGAGCCAAGCTTAGGGACGCGCTTGTCCGAAATGTAGGGTAAGTTACCAGCATACCCCCATCGGTTTTGACACCGCGACGTGGAGCTTCATTTCCGGCTGAGGGGTAGAAGGGGGATTTCGCGTGTCTGGGCTGCGGGAGCGATTTCGGATGAGGAGGGAGTTCTCGCGCGTGTCCAAATTTTGGGATAACAAGGCGCGGCGCGGGTTGAAGAAGCGGGAGTTTCAAAGCAGGTGAGACAAAAGATACTCGAGCTTGAAAATTTCGGGATAACAAGGTGCGGATTCCTTGTTCGGCAGAACAAACTTAACGTGTAAAAAAACAATTCATACAAGACACAAGAGAGTCATGTCCCCTTTTACTATATTGCTATAGATGCCATTGAAAAAACTACAAGAAAAATGTAAAAAAAATCGGGAGAACAAGATTACCCTGCACAGTACCAAATGGATTCGCACTTCCCTCAACAACAACAAAAAACAAATCAATTCCCACCAAAGAAAGAGTAATGTCCCTTTTTATATGATTACAGATGCCATGATCTTGAATTTCAATTTTTGAATCCACGTTATGTTGAATTCGAATATATCGTTAGGTGACCTTGCGGTTTATAATTGATGTAGTCGTACAATTTGATCTTCCATCATATATGAACATTTTACTCCACCATGTGAACATATATATTGTCGTCTACCATATGGACTAAATTTGAATCAATTTTCCTTATTTGAATACGATTGTTGTCAAGTTATACAATAATTTAAATATTATCTTGATAACAAAAAACATACATATAGCAGTAATCATATTTCACTATGAACTACATGTACCATATGCTCTCCAATTCAAATATTTGTATCCATTTTATGTTGAATTCAAATCATAGTACATTATTGGTCTAGGTAGCGAGATGTTTGGGATAATCAAAACCCTGTTTTCATACGTATAATTTTTGGCTGAATTGGGACAAGTTTTGGTATAAGCCTCTTGCAAAACCGGAGATTCTCTCAACAAGCCTCGTGGTTCTGAGAGGGAACGTGTCACCTTTGTGTGCGAAACGATATACGCTGCCTCCCCCCTGATTTTATTTACAGAGGCAACATAGAACTATATGAGTGCCCTGTTAAATTTTGGAATTATTTCGGGTTCATTTGGCCTTTTTATACATTAATTGAGTTTCTGGACTTTTAATGTGCATAATATAAATATGAATTGCATGCACATGCTCCGGTGCACCAAAGTGGGTTGAAAATTCACATGTGTGTCCTTGGTTGAATTTCTAGGTCCCATGGAAGAAATGAGAATGAAATTCAAACATCTGGGCGTCATGACTCGGCCGAGAACATCGAGAAACTTTGATTTTAAATTCATGTAAACCCAAAACTCGCCTGGAAATCATGAAACTTGGCATGGTGTCATGTCATGGCACTAACATGTTGTGGTAAAAAATTGGGCCGATTTGGAAGCTCGTGGTTCTAAGAGGGAACGTGCCACCTTTGAGTGTGAAACGATATACGCTGCCCCCCCTTGAGTTTCTTAACAAAGGCAACATAGAACTACATTAGTGCCCTGTTAAATTTTGGAATTATTCCAGGTTCGTTTGTCGTTTTTTATACATTAATTGAGTTTCTGGTCATTTAATGTGCATAAGTCAAATTTGACCTACAAGCACATGCTCTCATGCACCAAAGTTGGTTGAAAAATCACATTTGTGTCCTCGGGTGAATTTCTAGGTCCCATGCAAGAAATGAGAATAAAATTAAAACATCTGGGCATCGTGGCTCAGCCGAGAACATTGAGAAACTTGGTTTTAAAATTCTTGTAAATCCAAAACACGTCTGAAAATCATGAAACTTGGCATGGATGTCATGTCATGGTACTACCATGTTGTGGTAAAAAAATTGGCCGAATAGGAACAGATTTTGGTATAAGCTTCTTGCAAACCGAAGCTTCTCTCAAGAAGGCTCGTGGTTCTGAGAGGGAACGTGCCACCTTTGAGTGCGAAACGATATACGTTGTCCCCCTTGAGTTTATTTACAAAGGCAACATAGAACTACATGAGTGCCCTGTTAAATTTTGGAATTATTCCGGCTTCGTTTGGCCTTATTTACACATTAATTGAGTTTTTGGTCATTTAATGTGCATAATTCAAATTTGAACTACAAGCACATGCTCCCGTGCACCAAAGTTGGTTGAAAAATCACATTTGTGTCCTCGGGTGAATTTCTACTCCCTCCTTCCATCTATATAGGTCCTAATGCGTTTTTCGAAGCTAACTTTGACCAAACGTTAGAGCAATAATATATGACATGCAACTTACACAAAGCATACCTTCAAATTTGTATGTCAAAGGAGCTTCCAATAATATAATTTTCATAGTATACATCTCATGTGCTATTAATCTTGTCAATAGTCAAAGGCTGTCTTGAAAAACACATTAGGCCCTATATAGATGGAAGGAGGGAGTAGGTCCCATGCAAAAAATGAGAATAAAATTCAAACATCTGGGCATCGTGGCTCGGTCGAGAACATTGAGAAACTTGGTTTTAAAATCATGAAACTTGGCATGGTGTCATGTCATGGTAGTACCATGCCGTGGTAAAAAAAATTGGCCGAATAGGAAGAAATTTTGGTATAAGCTTCTTGCAAATCGGAGCTTCTCTCAAGAAGGCTCGTGGTTCTGGGAGGGAACGTGTCACCAAAGTTCAAATATGAAATACAAGCACATGTTCCAGTGCACCAAAGTTGGTTGAAAAATCACATGTGTGTCCTCGGGTAAATTTCTAGGTTCCATGCAAGAAATGGGAATGAAATTCAAAATTCTGGGCGTCGTGGCTGGGTTGGAAACATTGAGAAACTTAGTTTTTTAATTCCTGTAAATCCAAAACACGCATGAAAATAATGAAACTTGGTTTGGTGCCATGACATGGCACCAATATGCTGTGGTAAATTTGCAGTCCGATTTGCGAAGGCGCACACATTAACAATCAACATAGTCATTTTGGAACAAGTGTTGTCACGTTACAATCGGAAACACAAGTATTATTGAAACCGTGGGCGTTCTACTTACTAGTACCATTTACGTGCCGCCACGCGTCCCCATTTTTATTAGCTAGGAGGCGCCATGCAGGGTAGCTATTTGAGTACGAGAGGCGTGCGGTCAGACCCCTGCGCGTGCTTATCGGGAGGAGAGCCCTTTGACCTCCATCTGCCGTCCACCTCTCTCCCAAGGTCTCCATTAATGGCGCCCGAGCCTCTGTTTAATGGCGTGGCTATGTCTCACTCGATTGAGATTTAAGAGAGAAAAAAGAAAATCTGAAAGCACGGATCTTGATGTAAGATCCGACGGACCTATATAGCATCTACTGCGACTTATAGCAAGACTGATGAATATATAAGGACGATTAAATTTTTTTTGATCAAAGAAGGGCTTGCCCCTTCCGATTTTCATTACTGAAAACCACCACAATTCACAAGAAGTTCAGCACAACTCCAGCCTAACACGAAGGACTAAAAGCTACCAGATTGAAATCGCAACATCCCAAGAGGCCAACAAAGGCCAAACATCCGTGCTAGAACCCAACATTTCACAACCGACGACACAATCCACATCCTAAACCGATTATTACATCAAAAGAAACCAGGAAACTAAAGGAAGCCCAGCAGCAACTAGAAGAACAGCAACGCCAGGGTCGCCACAGCAAGAGTTTTCTTCATTCCAGCCTCGCAACATTGATCTTCCACAGAAAGATAAGGATGATTAATTGTCTTACATAATTAGAAAGATAATTAAGAAAGCCACATGCGGCTACGCCCGAAATACACAAGGGCAAAAGAAGAAGGAAGACAAGGATCTGGCTCGCTGATCTCTACTTTCTTGATGCGTTGCTGCAGGCCGCGAGAACTAGTCTCCGCGGCGAGCGGCGATGAGCTCTTTCGTGTCCTCAAGACGCTGCTTGAGAACATCCACGGATTCCTCCACCAGCCTTTGGCGCTCGTTGCGGAGCATGTCATTCTCGTCCATAAGTTTCTTGACGATGACACCAGTCCTCTTCAACAAGGCACTGGTCTCCTCCCGCCGGTCTGCACTTCGGACGATCTTCTCCCTCAGCAGGTCGTGCTCGGCCCGGAGCCTCTCATTGCCCTCCCTTAGTTGCCGGATGACGCCGGTAGCCTGTTCAAACGAGGCTTTCATGTCGTCCTGCAACCTCGCCCAGCCGGAGATCTGATCCATCTAGCTATGGACGATCGCATGCATGCGCCTGTAACAGTCCTCGCCTGCCCGCGAGAAATTTTCCCAGGCCGCCGCGGCGCGGCGGGACATCTCTGCTGCATTCGTGGCGCGGCGGGACATCTCTGCTGCTTCCGCGGCGCGGCCGGACCAGTCTGCTGCATCGACGGCGCAGCGGGACCTCCGTGCTGCTTCAGTGGTGCGGCGGGACCTGTATGATGCTACTTCCGCGCGGCGGGACATGTCGGCTGCTCTCGCAGTGAGGCGGGACATCTCTCGTGCTTCCACTTCCATGCTCGCCTCTCCCTGGTGGCAATCTCTCGACCCAGAACTCACGCTGGCCATGGCAGACGCAAGGGAAGGATGCTAAATGACTTGTTTGTTTTTGTGGATGAGGAGTTGAGGAGGAATGTGCAGTCATCTTGGCATACTAGTATTTATAACCGAGTACTAATACACTCCTAAGTGGGACACCGTTTAGGTTGTGATCGGTGTGAACAGGTTTGCAATTCAATATAGCGTGGTACTAATACGCTCCTAAGTGGGAAATCATTTAGGTTGTGATCGGTGTGAACAGGTTTGCAATTCAATATAGCGTGGAGTAATTTGGAATGTGACGAGACGCAAGCTCAAAATTTATTGACGGTTCTAGTTTCGAAGTGCGGCACTATTCCCGGATGGAGTACTTCTTTTTCTACTCCCTCCTTTCCGGTTTTATAGGGCTTATCTCAAAATTTTAGTTTTTTCATTTTATAAGGCTCAATTTGGTTGTTCCCCAACACATGTTCAGATTCCAAGGTGCATTAAATCATTGCATGCAAGTATTAAGAGAAAATTGACCAATGCATGTACTTTATGCATGCATGCATTGCAATTAATGCATTGATAAACATAATTTTTTGAGAAAAACAAGAGCATTAATTAGGTGCTTTTGCAAACTACAAAAAATATTCCACCACTCACCATCTTGGTTGGTGAGATTTTTGAATTAAGCCCTATAAACCGGAAAGGAGGGAGTACTGCTGTGTACGTGCAATAACTAGCACCATCGTATACATATCTTACGGTTAATGGGGCGTTCGACATGAATAGCCGCGTGGCGAGCTCTCACACACGCGTCTATTTTTTCTCGAAAAGGAGGATGATGACCCCCGGCCTCTGCATCTGGGAGTCACACACGCATCTGTAGCTACGAATTGTAGTGTTCTCAACCATCCGATTGGCTCTATCATGGATGTACCTATATACTAAAACATGTCTAGATACATCTATATTTTGACAAATGGAAGGCATGTATTGTGGAACGGAGGAAGTGCTTGTCATCAAAATGGATAAAAAGGGACGTATCTAGAACTAAAATACGTCTACATACATCTCCTTTTATCCATTTTGATGACAAGTAGTACTTCTTTCCCAAAGGAACTTTATATCCAACAGACACAAAATATCCGTTCGTCTGTTGGAAATTATTGATCCGATGTCGAAGTAATAGCTGCATCGCCACCAAAACCCACCATTTCTTAAGCTAAAGTAGACCAAGGTAATCCCTATATTAGCATATTACTAAGATAAATAGAAGGCATTGTAGAAACATTTAGGACGTGAGCTTGTCAATCTGAATGTGGAGGGACACAAGCTTAGCCCCGGCCAGCAGCTTGGGCGGAACTGTCAAGAAGGTCAGCTCCTGCACGTCGACGTCGCCGGGATCCTTGCTGCTTGTCACCTCCATTTCCACCTTGATGGCGTCGGTCGTGCCTTTGGGCTCCCCCGGTAGGCCGTTCGCCCACAGCTTGGCCACGTAGTGCGGCAGTGGGGACGCCCCCGCTCTGATGCAGACGACCGACACGGCGATAGGCGCGCCAATGTCGAGCACGCCGCCGACCAAGAAAAACGCGCGGCGGTCCTCCTCCGCGAACAGCAAGAGTCGTGGCTCCGACAGTGGCACTTGCAGCTGGAGCACCTTGACGTACTGGATCCTGTGCACGGGCATGGGATGCGCGGTACTGATGTGGTGGTAGAGCGCTGGCGGCGGGCCTTCGTAGCCGCAGACGGGCATGGGGCATTTGCAGGGCGCGAGCGGACACACGCTCTGGTGATCGGTGAGCTTGTGGTAAGTGACGTAGAGCCCACAGCCTTCGTGCGGGCACTCCACCCTCACCGACGAAAGGATAGATTCCACTCCCATGTTCCGCACGTCGAAGCCACCACCGCGCTCGCACTTCTGGCACTGCCGCTGGTTCCCGGGGCGCTCGACGCGGCAGTCCGCGCAGGCCAGGTGCCCTCCCTTGCACTGCAGAAATCAATCGAACAGCACATCAATCAAGAAACCTGCACCTTGCTCAATCAGCCGAACGGACGAGGTGTATTCGAACCTCATACACTGGAGGCGTCAAGGGGCGGAGGCACAAGGGGCAGTGGAGCATGGTGAGGTCCATCGAGACCTTAGAGAGCTCCATCGTCGGGTCCTGTTCGGTCTGCATGATCTCGCCCTCCTTGTGCACAACCATCTCTCGACTTGGGTCGGGGTATTTCAAAGCTTTACCGTCACATATTTTATACTACTTCAAGGTGCATTAAATCAACACATGCAAGTATCAAAAGGAGAGTCACGGCATGCATGCATGCGTTGTAATTAATGCATCGGTAAACGCAAATTATTGAAATATATCGAGTGCAGTGCTTTGATGTGTCGCGTCAACTCGTACATCAACAAGAAGTTTGATTATCCTGTCCCTCGCGGACTTAACTGCACCTGCCTTTGGCTGTATGACAGGTTGGCCACACACCTGTCGGGCCCACCTGTCATACACGCAAAGGTAGGAGCGTCCCTCCCTCGCCCATGAGCGTGGTGGCTGGCAAGACTAGGAGAAGCTTTCGCTACACGCTCTCCCTCCCGCACGCGGTGGACATGCAGCAGTTCAATCGGTGTCAGATGGCCAGAAGCTGTTGGAAATATGCCCTAGAGGCAATAATAAAATGGTTATTATTGTATTTCCTTGTTCATGATAATTGTCTGTTGTTCATGCTATAATTGTATTAACTGGAAACCGTAATACATGTGTGAATACATAAACCACAACATGTCCCTAGTAAGCCTCTAGTTGACTAGCTCGTTGATCAATAGATGGTTATGGTTTCTTGACCATGGACATTGGATGTCATTGATAACGGGATCACATCATTAGGAGAATGATGTGATGGACAAGACCCAATCCTAAGCATAGCATAAGATCGTGTAGTTCATTTGCTAGAGCTTTTCTAATGTTAAGTATCATTTCCTTAGACCATGAGATTGTGCAACTCCCGGATACCGTAGGAATGCTTTGGGTGTACCAAACGTCACAACGTAACTGGGTGGCTATAAAGGTGCACTACAGGTATCTCCGAAAGTGTCTGTTGGGTTGGCACGAATCGAGACTGGGATTTGTCACTCCGTATGACGGAGAGGTATCTCTGGGCCCACTCGGTAATGCATCATCATAATGAGCTCAATGTGACCAAGTGTTTGGTCACGGGATCATGCATTACGGTACGAGTAAAGTGACTTGCCGGTAACGATATTGAACAAGGTATTGGGATACCAACGATCGAATCTCGGGCAAGTAACGTACCGATTGACAAAGGGAATTGTATACGGGATTGATTGAATCCTCGACATTGTGGTTCATCCGATGAGATCATCGTGGAACATGTGGGAGCCAACATGGGTATCCAGATCCCGCTGTTGGTTATTGACCGGAGAGTCGTCTCGGTCATGTCTGCATGTCTCCCGAACCCGTAGGGTCTACACACTTAAGGTTCGGTGACGCTAGGGTGGTAGAGATATTAGTATCCGGAAATCCGAAAGTCGTTCGGAGTCCCGGATGAGATCCCGGACGTCACGAGGAGTTCCGGAATGGTCCGGAGGTAAAGATTTATATATGGGAAGTCGTATTTTGGCCACCGGACATTGTTCGGGATTTTTCGGTATTGTACCGGGAAGGTTCTAGAAGGTTCTGAAGTGGGGCCCACCTGCATGGGGGGACCCACATGAACGTGGGTAGTGGGGGCAAGGCCCCACACCCCTGGTCAAGGCGCACCAAGATCCCACCTTAGAAGGAATAAGATCATATCCCGAAGGGATAAGATCAAGATCCCTAAAAAAGCGGGATAACAATCGGTGGGGAAGGGAAATGATGGGATTTCTTTTCCCCACCTTTGCCAACGCCCCAATGGACTTGGAGGGCAAGAAACCAGCCCCCTCCACCCCTATATATAGTGGGGAGGCGCATGGGAGCAGCACCCCAAGCCCTGGCGCCTCCCTCCCTCCCGTGACACCTCTTCCTCCCCGCTTGCGCTTGGCGAAGCCCTGCCGGGATCCCGCTACTTCCACCACCACGCTGTCGTGCTGCTGGATCTCCATCAACTTCTCCTCCCCCCTTGCTGGATCAAAAAGGAGGAGACGTTCCTGCTCCGTACGTGTGTTGAACGCGGAGGTGCCGTCCGTTCGGCGCCAGGATCATCGGTGATTTGGATCACGACGAGTATGACTCCATCAACCCCGTTCACTTGAACGCTTCCGCTCGCGATCTACAAGGATATGTAGATGCACTCTTTTCCCTCTCGTTTCTAGAAGACTCCATAGATTGTTCTTGGTGATGCGTAGAAAAATTTGAATTTCTGCTACGTTCCCCAACAGTGGCATCATGAGCCAGGTCTATGCGTAGATTCTATGCACGAGTAGAACACAAAGTAGTTGTGGGCGATGATTTGTTCAATGTGCTTGCCGTTACTAGTCTTATCTTGATTCGGCGGCATTGTGGGATGAAGCGGCCCGGACTGACCTTACACGTACTCTTACGTGAGACAGGTTCCACCGACTGACATGCACTTGATGCATAAGGTGGCTAGCGGGTGTCTGTCTCTCCCACTTTAGTTGGATCAGATTCGATGAAAAGGGTCCTTATGAAGGGTAAATAGCAATTGGCATATCACCGTTGTGGCTTGTGCGTAGGTAAGAAACATTCTTGCTAGAAACCCATAGCAGCCACGTAAAACATGCAACAACAATTAGAAGACGTCTAACTTGTTTTTGCAGGGTATGCTATGTGATGTGATATGGCCAAAAGGATGTGATGAATTATATATGTGATGTATGAGATTGATCATGTTCTTGTAACAGGAATCACGACTTGCATGTCGATGAGTATGACAACCGGCAGGAGCCATAGGAGTTGTCTTAATTTATTGTATGACCTGCGTGTCAATGAAAACGCCATGTAATTACTTTACTTTATTGCTAACCGTTAGCCATAGTAGTAGAAGTAATAGTTGGCGAGACAACTTCATGAAGACACGATGATGGAGATCATGGTGTCATGCCGGTGACAAAGGTGATCATGCCGCGCCTCGAAGATGGAGATCAAAGGCGCAAGATGATATTGGCCATATCATGTCACTTTATGATTTGCATGTGATGTTTGTCATGTTTACATCTTATTTGCTTAGAACGACGGTAGCATAAATAAGATGATCCCTCGCTAAAATTTCAAGAGATGTGTTCCCCCTAACTGTGCACCGTTGCGAAGGTTCGTTGTTTCGAAGCACCACGTGATGATCGGGTGTGATAGATTCTAACGTTCGCATACAACGGGTGTTGACGAGCCTAGCATGTACAGACATGGCCTCGGAACACAAGCAAAACACTTAGGTTGACTTGACGAGCCTAGCATGTACAGACATGGCCTCGAAACACAAGAGTCCGAAAGGTCGAACATGAGTCGTATAGTAGATACAATCAACATGGAGATGTTCACCGATGATGACTAGTCCGTCTCACGTGATGATCGGACACGACCTAGTTGACTCGGATCATGTATCACTTAGATGACTAGAGGGATGTCTATCTGAGTGGGAGTTCATTAAATAATCAGATGAACTTAATTATCATGAACATAGTCAAAAGGTCTTTGCAAATTATGTCATAGCTTACGCTTTGGTTCTACTGTTTAAGATATGTTCCTAGAGAAAATTTAGTTGAAAGTTGATAGTAGAAATTATGCGGACTGGGTCCGTAAACTGAGGATTATCCTCATTGCTGCGCAGAAGGCTTATGTCCTTAATGCACCGCTCGGTGTGCTGAACCTCGAGCGTTGTCTGTAGATGTTACGAAACATCTGACATACACGTTTTGATGACTACGTGATAGTTCAGTGTGTGATGCTAGCGGTTTAAAATTGTGGCAGCAAAGAAGTTATGAAACGTCGCAGAACATATGAGATGTTCCAAAGACTGAAATTGGGATTTCAGACTAATGCCCACGTCAAGAGGTATGAGACCTCTGACAAGTTTCTTAAGCCTGCAAACTAAGGGAGAAAAGCTCAATCGTTGAGCATGTGCTCAGATTGTCTGAGTACTACAATCACTTGAATCGAGTGGGAGTTAATCTTCCAGATGAGATAGTGATGGTTCTCCATAGTCACTGCCACCAAGCTATTAGAGCTTCGTGATGAACTATAACATATCAGGGATAGACATGATGATCCTTGAGCAACTCGCGATGTTTGACACCGCGAAAGTAGAAATCAAGAAGGAGCATCAATTGTTGATGGTTAGTAAAACCACTAGTTTCTAGAAGGGCAAGAAGGGATACTTCATGAAATGGCAAATCAGTTCCTGCTCTAGTGAAGAAACCCAAGGTTGAACCCAAACCCGAGACTAAGTGCTTCTGAAATGAGGGGAACGATCACTGAAGCAGAACTACCCTAGATACTTCGTAGATGAGAAGGCTGGCAAGGTCGACAGAAGTATATTGGATATACATTATATTAATGTGTACTTTACTAGTACTCCTAGTAGCACCAGGGTATTAGATACCGGTTCGGTTGCTAAGTGTTAGTAACTCAAAATAAAAGCTGCGGAATAAACGGAGACTAGCTAAAGGCGAGATGACGATATGTGTTGGAAGTGTTTCCAAGGTTGATGTGATCAAGCATCGCATGCTCCCTCTACCATCGAGATTGGGGTTAAACCTGAATAATTATTATTTGGTGTTTGCGTTGAGCATAGACATGATTGGATTATGTTTATCACAATACGGTTATTCATTAAAGGAGAATAATGATTACTCTGTCTATTTGAATAATACCTTCAATGGTCTTGCACCTAAAATGAATGGTTTATTGAATCTCGATCGTAGTGATACACATGTTCATGCCAAAAGATATAAGATAGTAATGATAGTACCACATACTTGTGGCACTGCCACTTGAGTCATATTGGTATAAAACGCATGAAGAAGCTCCATGTTGATGGATCTTTGGACTCACTCGTTTTTGAAAAGATTGAGACATGCGAACCATGTCTATTAGTATATATGCATGAAGAAAGTCCATACAGATGGATCATTTGGACTCACTTGATTTTGAATCACTTGAGACATGCAAATCATACCACATGGGCAAGATGACTGAAAGGCCTCGTTTTCAGTAAGATGGAACAAGAGAGCAACTTGTTGGAAGTAATACATTTGATGTGTGCAGTCCAATGAGTGCTGAGGCACGCAGTGGATATCGTTATGTTCTTACTTCACAGATGATTTGAGTAGATGCTGAGAATATTTACTTGATGAAACACAAGTCTGAATTATTGAAAGGTTCAAGTAATTTCAGAGTGAAGTTGAAGATCGTCGTGACAAGAGGATAAAATGTCTGTGATATGATCATAGAGATGAATATCTGAGTTACGAGTTTGGCACACAATTAAGAAATTGTGGAAATTGTTTCACGACTAATACCGCCTGGAACACCATATTGTGATGGTGTGTCCGAACATCATAACTGCACCCTATTGGATATGGTGCATACCATGATGTCTCTTATCGAATTACAACTATCGTTTATGGGTTAGGCATTAGAGACAACCGCATTCACTTTAAATAATGCACCACGCAATTCCGTTGAGACGACACCGTATGAAATATGGTTTAGAGAAACCTAACCTGTCGTTTCTTAAAAGTTTGGGGCTGCGACGCTTATGTGAAAAAGTTACAGGCTGATAAGCTCGAACCCAAAGCGGATAAATGCATCTTCATAGAATACCCAAAACAGTTGGGTATACCTCCTATTTCAGATGTGGAAGCAAAAGTGATTGTTTCTAGAAACGGGTCCTTTCTCGAGGAAAAGTTTCTATCGAAAGAATTGAGTGGGAGGATGGTGGAGACTTGATGAGGTCATTGAACCGTCACTTCAACTAATATGTAGCAGGGCACAGGAAGTTGTTCCTGTGGCACCTACACCAATTGAAGTGGAAGCTTATGATAGTGATCATGAAACTTCAGATCAAGTCACTACCAAACCTCATAGGACGACAAGGATGCGTACTACTTCAGAGTGGTACGTAATCCTGTCTTGGAAGTCATGTTGCTAGACAACAATGAACCTACGAGCTATGGAGAAGCAATAGTGGGCCCGGATTCCGACGAATGGCTCGAGGCCATAAAATGCGAGAGGATCCATGTGTGAAAACAAAGTATAGACTTTGAAAGAACTACTTGATGGTCGTAAGGCTGTTGGGTACAGATGGATTTTAAAGGGAAGACAGACAATGATGGTAAGTGTCACCATTAAGAAAGCTCGACTTGTCGTTAAGATGTTTTCCGGAAAGTTCAAGGAGTTGACTGCGATGAGACTTTCTCACTCGTAGCGATGCTAAGAGTCTGTTAGAATTATATTAGCAGTTACTGCATTATTTATGAAATCTTGCAGATAGGATGTCAAAACATTGTTTCCTCGACGATTTTCTTGAGGAAAGGTTGTATGTGATACAACCAGAAGGTTTTGTCAATCCTGAAAGATGCTAACAAGTATGCAAAGCTCCAACAATCCTTCTAAGGATTGGAGTAAGCATCTCGGAGTTGGAATGAACGCTTTGATGTGATGATCAAAGATTTTGGGTTTATACAAAGTTCATGAGAAACTTGTATTTCCAAAGAAGTGAGTGGGAGCACTATAGAATTTTTGATGAGTATATGTTGTTAACATATTGTTGATCAGAAATGATGTAGAATTTCTGGAAAGCATCTAGGGTTATTTGAAAAGTGTTTTTAATGGAAAACCTGGATTAAGCTACTTGAACATTGAGCATCAAGATCTATAAGGATAGATCAAAAACGCTTAATAGTACTTTCAAATGAATACATACCGTGACAAGATTTTGAAGGAGTTCAAAATAGATCAACAAAGAAGGAGTTCTTGGCTGTGTTACAAGGTGTGAGTATTGAGTAAGACTCAAGACCTGACCACGGCAGAAGAAAGAGAAAGGACGAAGGTCGTCCCCTATGCTTTAGACGTAGGCTCTACAATATGCTATGCTGCGTACCGCACCTGAAGTGTGCCTTGCCATGAGTTAGTCAAGGGGTACAATAGTGATCCAGGAAGGGATCACATGACAGCGGTCGAACTAATCCTTAGTATCTAGTGGACTAAGGAATTTTCTCGATTATGGAGGTGGAAAGGGGGTTCGTCGTAAAGGGTTACGTCGATGCAAACTTTGACACTAATCCGGATGACTCTGAGTAGTGAACCGGATTCGTATAGTAGAGCAGTTATTTGGAATAGCTCCAGGTAGCGCGTGGTAGCTGCATCTACAAGATGACATAGAGATTTGTAAAGCACACACGGATCTGAATGTTGCAGACCCGTTGACTAAAACCTCTCTCGTAAGCATAACATGATCAAACCCTAGAACTCATTGAGTGTTAATCACATGGTGATGTGAACTAGATTATTGACTCTAGTAAACTCTTGGGTATTAGTCACATGGCGATGTGAACTTTGAGTGTTAATCACATGGTGATGTGAACTAGATTATTGACTCTAGTGCAAGTGGGAGACTGTTGGAAATATGCCCTAGAGGCAATAATAAAATGGTTATTATTGTATTTCCTTGTTCATGATAATTGTCTGTTGTTCATGCTATAATTGTATTAACTGGAAACCGTAATACATGTGTGAATACATAAACCACAACATGTCCCTAGTAAGCCTCTAGTTGACTAGCTCGTAGATCAATAGATGGTTATGGTTTCCTGACCATGGACATTGGGTGTCATTGATAAAGGGATCACATCATTAGGAGAATGATGTGATGGACAAGACCCAATCCTAAGCATAGCACAAGATCGTGTAGTTTGTTTGCTAGAGCTTTTCTAATGTTAAGTATCATTTCCTTAGACCATGAGATTGTGGAACTCCCGGATACCGTAGGAATGCTTTGGGTGTACCAAACGTCACAACGTAACTGGGTGGCTATAAAGGTGCACTACAGGTGTCTCCGAAAGTGTCTGTTGGGTTGGCACGAATCGAGACTGGGATTTGTCACTCCGTATGACGGAGAGGTATCTATGGGCCCACTCGGTAATGCATCAACATAATGAGCTCAATGTGACCAAGTGTTTGGTCACGGGATCATGCATTACGGTACGAGTAAAGTGACTTGCCGGTAACGAGATTGAACAAGGTATTGGGATACCGACGATCGAATCTCGGGCAAGTAACGTACCGATTGACAAAGGGAATTGTATACGGGATTGATTGAATCCTCGACATCGTGGTTCATCCGATGAGATCATCATGGAACATGTGGGAGCCAACATGGGTATCCAGATCCCGCTGTTGGTTATTGACCGGAGAGTCGTCTCGGTCATGTCTGCATGTCTCCCGAACCCGTAGGGTCTACACACTTAAGGTTCGGTGATGCTAGGGTTGTAGAGATATTAGTATGCGGAAATCCGAAAGTCGTTCGGAGTCCCGGATGAGATCCCGGACGTCACGAGGAGTTCCGGAATGGTCCGGACGTAAAGATTTATATATGGGAAGTCCTATTTTGGCCATCGGAAAATGTTCGGGATTTTTCGGTATTGTACCGGGAAGGTTCTAGAAGGTTCTGAAGTGGGGCCCACCTGCATGGGGGGACCCACATGAACGTGGGTAGTGGGGGCAAGGCCCCACACCCCTGGTCAAGGCGCACCAAGATCCCACCTTAGAAGGAATAAGATCATATCCCGAAGGGATAAGATCAGGATCCCTAAAAAAGGGGGATAACAATCGGTGGGGAAGGGAAATGATGGGATTTCTTTTCCGCACCTTTGCCAACGCCCCAATGGACTTGGAGGGCAAGAAACCAGCCCCCTCCACCCCTATATATAGTGGGGAGGCGCATGGGAGCAGCACCCCAAGCCCTGGCGCCTCCCTCCCTCCCGTGACACCTCTTCCTCCCCGCTTGCGCTTGGCGAAGCCCTGCCGGGATCCCGCTACTTCCACCACCACGCCGTTGTGCTGCTGGATCTCCATCAACTTCTCCTCCCCCCTTGCTGGATCAAGAAGGAGGATACGTCCCCGCTCCGTACGTGTGTTGAACGTGGAGGTGCCGTCCGTTCGGCGCTAGGATCATCGGTGTTTGGATCACGACGAGTATGACTCCATCAACCTCGTTCACTTGAACGCTTCCGCTCGCGATCTACAAGGGTATGTAGATGCACTCTTTTCCCTCTCGTTGCTAGAAGACTCCATAGATTGTTCTTGGTGATGCGTAGAAAAATTTGAATTTCTGCTACGTTCCCTAACAGAAGCGTACTGTAGTACTCCTCCAGTGCAGTAGTACTCCATCATTGTTCGACTTCCCGAAGAGGCGAAGAGCCAAGCACAGCCCGGACGCTCGTGTGGCAGTTTCATGTGTAGAGTAGTCTAGGATAGCGTGTACCGTGCGTGTAAGCTTAAAATCATTGGGGTCGGCTCCATGCTATGTGGCCGTCTCGAAGTTTAAAAAAAATTTAAAATAGTCTTCTGGCCCTACCTGACACCCTGGTGATTGTAGTTTGCACGCTCGTCTGGTCAAGACAGGAATATATATTTTAATTTGTTTTTTTCGAAAAGGGGGGACTCCCCGGCCTCTGCATCAGAACGATGCATACAGCCACATATATTTTAATTTGTGGTGGGTAAATGTTAGAGGTTGCAGCAAATATATTGTACACTGCGGGTCTTTCAGCCAAGTTTAGAGGCAAGCATGTGGGGCCAGTGCTATGATGTGTCGCGTCAACTCGTACAACGAAGAGAAGCTTGATTTTACTACACGCCTTCTCCCTCACCCATGCGTGCGGTTGCTCGCAAACGAGGACAGGCTTTTTCTCAGTTGTACTTCTACAACAAGCTATCCATCCCGCTCGCGGTGAACGGACATGCAGCAGTGGATTCGACACTGTAGAAGCAGTAGTAGTAACATCATTGTTCGTCTTCTCGAAGAGGCGAAGAGCCAAGCGCAAACCGAACGTTGTAGTTGCGAACATTGGAGCACGCATATAGCCAGGCTCTTGCATGAGACAAAATTGCTATGTGAGCCCACTATTGTACTAGTACGTACAACTACTTGCTAGTATAGCCCTGTAACCAGAAAGGAGTATTTGCCCTTCTAGAGATTTCAACAAGTGACTAGACTACACCGAGACGGAGTACATATGGAGCAAAATGAGTGAATCTGCACCGTAAATAAATACGTACTAGTTCTATCGTTTTCCTCTCCGAGGTGCACAATATTGAGTATACTGACTAGTCTCTTTTTGACACGCATTTACGTTTTTTTACACAGTACAGACGCAAGCGCTCATATATACGCGCATACACTCACCCCTATGAACGCACACACGCACGGCACTATCATCTTGAAATTTACGAAGTCACCATAGGCACCTCGTCGTCGACGGGTCCATAGGTGCTTGAATGCCAAGGAGGGAGAGGGTAGCGGTTCCCGAGACGTTGAACGGTCAATGATACATCCTCAATTACATGCGGAGGGAATTAATTGGAAAAGTAGAATAGAGCCAGCACGATGTGAATGCAACACAGTTTGGACTCTCATATAATAAAGGCGCCCCACCACTCCAATCCATCTACTCCCAAGTCTCTGCGCAACACTGCTCACTCCAATCCAAGACCAAGTGACCAGAAGCCACAAGCACCTATGGAGGCGATGGACGTGAGCGGCAGTCGGCTGTGCCAAATCATCCAAGGCGCCGGCCTGCGGCCCCGCACCGCGCAGCGTTTCCAAACGGTGCTGGCGACCGCAGGCATCGTAGCCCTCGCCGACGCCGGCTTCGCCTCTCGCATGGACGACATGATGGTCAACTCCATCCGCAAGTTCACCGCCGTCAAGAAGCGCGCGGACGACCTTGCCGTACTGCTCCAGCCCGCGCGCCCAGGCTCCTCATTGCCTGCCACCCTCATCGGCCTCCATGGTGACGAACTCTTTCAAGCCATGGTGGCCCTGCAGGTGCCGGAGGTCGCGACGAAGAATGTGCACCTCGAGGCCGCGCTCGCCATGCAGCGCCTCGCCATGCAAGAAACCGTCGACCTGCACATCCACGTCTACGAGGAAATCGTCTACATAGGCCACTACAAGGCAAGCGAGGACAGCAAGACGTTGGCCTTCTTCCAGCGGCTGGAATCTTTGGACGCCATTGTTCAGAAGCACGTCGACCTGGCCACGAAAGCCGCTGCTACTTAGGCGCCGTTCGGTGGGCCGGCGCCCTGAGTCGAGGAGGTGGACGTCATCGATGGATGCATCTCTTCTTGCCTCCTATAACCAGCACTGCATTGCCTCGTGGCCTTAATGTTTTATTAGTATAGTACTCCCTCCGTTCCCAAATATAAGTCTTTCTAAAGATTCCAGCAAGTGACTACTACATACGGAGCAAAATGAGTGAATCTACACTCCAAAATATGTCTACATACATCTGTATGCTGTATTCCATTTGAAATAGTATCTAAAAAGGCTTATATTTATGAACGGAGGGAGTATATGGCATTTTTATTCCAGTCGTAACGTTTTCACTGTGAGGTGGGGCCGCAGTTGAGCAAACCCACCCCGCCCACCGGGCGTCGGCCGAGTTTAGAATTAGAAGAGAGAAACGAGGGAGGAGAGCTAGCTGTAGCACGGACGCTGTTGTCAGATGGGACTCGTGTTTATAGAATAGGAGTACTGAGCACTCGTGCCTCTTTTTTTTTGAGGGAAAAATTAGTCATATGTCTAGTACCACTAGTTGGGTGTGTGCGACCTATAGCTGTCATCACTTTAGGTCTCCTTTTCGAACCGCGGTTACACTTCACAGTACATATTATTTCACGCATTTATCCTCCTATATGTACTCCTAGGCTATTTCCACGTGCTCCCATTCGCTGACATGTGGGACATAGAGCATCTGGGTCGTAGTGCATGCACGACTCGGAGCATATGCCGGGGTACTTTACATTTCAGACCTCACGAATTACATGCAAACCCCCCGCAGAAGAATAAATAAATGAATGAATTACTACATGAAACAGGATTATTTTCGTGGAAACCAGAGCACGTTCATTAAATTTTGGACATAACACGTTTATAAAAAATGACCGGACCGAAACTAGTCTAAGGGCCTCTTTGATTTTTCCCGCAAAAAAGGGCCTCTTTAATTCGCAGGATACTGAAAACACAGGAGTGGGGAAAGTATGATGGTGATGAACCGAGACGAGGAGAACTCTAACTCAGTTAGAGGTTAGAGTTAGATTCTAACCCTGAACTAACTCTAAACCAAAGAGGTGTATGGATGGCAGGGTTAGATTGACAATAAATGCTCTATCTCAATCATTTGACTACTTTGGACCCTATTTCCTGCCGGATTTGGAGGGTGCTTGGATACATTTTAGTTCCATGACTAAAAGTAGTGGGACTAAAACTTGCTAGCCTCACCCATGCTTGGATCCAAATACTAAAGAGACTAAAATCAAGTTAATGAGCATTTATTATCCTCCAAACCCTCCAATCCAGAACTCGCCTGTGTTAAAGGAGAGGAGTTAACTGAGGAGAGAGAGGACTAATCCACATTTTAGTAGGGGTACCCTGAATAAATTTTTTTAGTCTCAAGACTAGTTTTAGCCCCTCTTTAGTCAGGGGTGCTTGGAACTTTAGCCTCTTAAAGAGACTATTTTTAGTCAGACTAAAATAAGTCCCTTGGATCCAAGCACCCTCTTGGTGTGGCCGGCTCTTCTGTGGCCTCCTCCCGCTCACAATTGACATAAACGAACCATCTATACAAATCAAGCATGCAAAACATGATAATTTTTACTTTGTCCATACAAATGAGATATCCCACTTAAACATACAAGTCGTCAATCAAGCTTCACAAAATAAAAAAAACACTTCATGAAACAAAGAATGAGCTAACTCATCACGGAAGTCATTCACGATAGGGAGGGAGCCCGGAGCCCCTCACGCACCGAGGGAGGAGCTCGCCATCGTCGCTCTGGAGGAAGGCTCTGTAGAGCCCAAGCCCCGGGAACCCCTCCGACGCTGGCCCTTGCGAGTTGAGGTCGACACCGGCATGGGTAGCAGGGCCGCTTGCCGTCGACTGGGAACTTAATCTTTGGGCCTCTAGAAATAATGCAAGCCTGTAACTAAAATACCTAGAAAGGTGAACTGAATCTTTGGGCCTCTAGAAATAATGCAAGCCTGAAACTGAAATACCTAGAAAGGTGCACTGAATCTTTGGGCCTCTAGAAATAAAGCAAGCCTGAAAGTGAAATACCTAGAAAGGTGAACTGAACTTTGGGCCTCTAGAAATAATGCAAGCCTGAAACTGAAATACCTAGAAAGGTGAACTGAATCTTTGGGCCTCTAGAAATAATGCAAGCCTGAAATTGAAATACCTAGAAAGGTGAACAGAATCTTTGGGTCTCTAGAAATAATGCAAGCCTGAAACTGAAATACCTAGAAAGGTGACCTGAATCTTTGGGCCTCTAGAAAGATTTATTACCTCCTCAAGCAGCATCAAACAATTCCATAAGTGCACCACAAATCTATACCAAGTTTGATCAGGATCTACTTTTCCAAATCAGAATTAGCGCTAGAGCAAGCAAGATCAATGATATGGTCGTGAGACAGAGAAGGAACGAACAAACTCACCCCTCTCGCGACCTCCCTGGTAGATGCGCCGCCGCCACGCACGACAGAGGGAGAAAAACGACTGGTGAAGGGGGAGCGGGGCGACCTTCGAAGGTCGGAGGGAGAAGGCGGCCGGAGTAGGGCGGCGGAGGTCGGAAGGAGAGGGCGGCCGGAGGAGAGAGAGGGCGAGCGGCCCTATGGGCAACAGAGAGGAGTCGTGCGAGAGGGGGGAGCGATCTGGTGCGGGCAGGGGAGATTTTTTTAGTTCTCTTTTAGTGGGCCCGAGGATAACTAACCCAATTAGAACCTCTCCACCGGGCTAGTTTTTTTAGCTGGGTTAGAGCAAACTAGCTCAAACTAACCCCTCTTGTTTCGATAATTTGAGGCTATTTCAACCCAAACTAGCTCTAACTCAGGGATCCAAACAAAGAGGAGTGTTACTGTACATGCTACAGTGTGGACCGTAGCACATTGTTTTTTATGGCCATATCACCACATTGTTTTCTACTGCTGGTTCACTGGGCTACCATGGTTCGCACTGCTGGTTCACTGGGCTGCCGTGGTTCGCACTCCTCCGACCTGAGTAGTACTCTAGTATAGTACTAGTATATACCGCATCATTCTTTGCTCCTTCTTACTACTCCGACATGTGGGAGAGCCAGCATCCGGGTCGACGTGTCATGCACCAGATTAGAGCGCGGAACGGAAGGGGGGCATCACCCCGGTCGGAGCGCCAGTAATTCATGACTATAGTGAGTGGTCATATCACAAGTCTTTCCAGCAGTAACGCGCCGTCAAATCGCACAGCCCCACTCGTTCACCCTCCTCGCCTCTGTGTCAAACCGCCTACCCGAAAACTGCCGCGCGTACTGCCCGGGAAAAGCCCCGCCCTCAACTTTTAACTACGCGAAAATAGTTCGAGCTTGTTCGTTCTATATAAATATAGTACTTACTGTAGGTTTATTCACCCGTGGGGTTGTTCAATGAATGGAGGGGCGGGGAGCACAAGTGAACAATAATGTAGTACTACTAGTAGTAAGTAGGAGTCGTACAGTAGTCACCTTAAATATAGAGTTTCTTTTCTTTAATGCCACGTACACAAATTGAAACGCTTGTTGTGGAGAGAAAAAAGATAATCACTCTACTATATATGGACGTAGGGGCCTGAGCGCTTGCTTTACTAGGGTTGCTCTCTTCATTCTCTCATCCTCTCCAAATATAAACAAGACAGCGATAGCGACATTTTCTCTCTGCTCACCGCTGGTCACAGATCCGGCCGGATCCCTTCGGCCGGTGTGTGTAGAGGACTAAAAGGTGCATCGTTCACGCGGTCATCGCCGCCGAGGGAGGAAACCCACAGCTGCCGGAGGGGCCCGATCCTCTGCCCGTGCCGTTCTCTCTGACACAGCGCCGGCTCGGGAGGTCCTCCGACCCTTCTTCCTCCCTGCCGTATTGTCCGCAGATCTGACCTGCCGCCGCCGACATCCCGGCGACCCTCAGGTATAAGTTCTTCGAAAGCGGCCTTGCTCTACTGCCCCAGCTCCCCACGTGTCTGCATGTGCATCTTTTTGTACTCCCATCAGCTCTTCCAAAGCCACCTAAATTTTTGGTATTATTAGAGGTAAAGCTACTTCATGCATTCGAATCTAGGGCTTTGTTCAAACAACGAAGGGGGGAAAGTTGTAGCATGAATCTAGGACTTGATTCAAAGAGGAAATAATATGGTGAAAGTAGTAGAGACCGGATACCCAACCGGTCTCTTGGTTGAAAAGGGAAATAATGGGAAAACGCAGTACAAACCGGATAAGGAACAGATCTATTATTGGTTGAAAAAAGGATAGAAAGTGGCGGCTGGTGGACAAGTCAACAGAGTATGTCCAGGATTAGATTTGCTGCCATCACATAGTAAAAGGTCTCCAGGATTAGATTTGCTGCCCTCACATAGTAAAAGGTCTAAGGATTAGATTTGCTGCCCTCACATAGTAAAAGGTCTCAGGATTAGATTTGCTGCCCTCACATAGTAAAAGGTCTCCAGGATTAGATTTGCTGCCCTCACAAAGTAAAAGGTCTCCAGGATTAGATTTGCTGCCCTCACATAGTAAAAGGTCTCCAGGATTAGATTTGCTGCCCTCACATAGTACAAGGTCTCCAGGATTAGGTTTGCTGCGCTCACATAGCATGAACAAACTCGGCATCACCACTTTATGCCTCCTTGTAGGTACATTGTGCTGATGCGTCCACTGTCGCATGTCCTTATACCAACCTTTTGTTGTTGTTAATGTAAGGGCGCATGTAAAATGAAGCGATCACACTGTTACCTTAGGGACATGTCTAACCAGTGTTATTGTTAATCTAATGCCTCTAGTGATAAGATGCAATTAAACTGTGTTACAAATGGCACTCCTGCTGTTTTCCCCAGTATGATAAGTAAGTTGCTCCTTTACGCTGCTGAGTGTCCTGGTGTCCCCACGGTCCCATGCCCTTAAACCAACTCTTTAGCTGCTATTGATTTACTGTGTCTGGTAAACAAGCAATGCCACCATTAACCCATATTTGAGGAATCTCATTGTTGATTGTAATGCTTCTGGTAACATGAAGCATTGCTGACGTTTTAAAATTTCTACTGTCCTTGCATGATTGCCATGAACATAATTAAGATGCTTCTTTTCATTTTGTATATGTTTCGTATATTCTTATTGACCAACAACTGTTTACTTTCTATCTTTTTGTGCAGATAGGGATATCCATTTCACCTTGTTGCTATTGTGACCTTTTGGTGAACTGCACAAAACACTTTTTTGGAATGAGTGTCTTGTGCAGTTCAACTAAAATGTTACATGGGCAACATCTCTCAATTTTGGTGGAACTGCACAAAAATGGTGATTGGAGTTTCCAAAATCTCCGTCAAATTCTACTAGTAATCTCGTGCAACATTTTATTAGCCTTTGCAAGATGAGCCGTAGCTGAATGATGCAATCTTTGCTTCATTTCAGGCGAACTGCAGAAAAAGTGGCATGAATTGAATCATCGGGTGGAGCTACAGGTTGACTTCCACTAGTGCCACTATTATAGTAATCATGCTCTTTATTATCTGCGCTGTGCAAACTGGAATACTCAACTACAGATGTTGTGACGGTCAAGAGCATTCACCAAGTTCTTCGATTGTATGACATGGCTAGCCAAGATGGATTTAATCCCGATATTCACTTTATCAAAAGGCTCTAATGGGTTGGTTCTGAATCTTGCAAGCTGGGAATCAGTGAGATGTGTAGGCATCTTTGTTGTACTTATTATTTGAATCTTATTTGTTTGTTCTGAATCTTGCAAGCTGGGAATCAATGAGATGTGTAGGCATCTTTGTTGTACTTATTATTTGGATCTTATTTGTTGGTTCTGAATCTGGCAAGCTGGGAATCAATGAGATGTGTAGGCATCTTTGTTGTACTTATTGTTTGGATCTTATTTGTTGGTTCTGAATCTTGCCAGCTGGGAAACACGGCATGATGATGCAGAGGACAACAACCATAACAAACAGTTCAAACTTGGTAGTATTATCTTTGTGAAAGTGCGACAAATGTGCTGATCGTGAGCGTCCTGAGAATAATAATTCTAATTGTTGTGCATGTTGATCCTGTGGCACTGATAGAACGAGCGAATGCATTGCTTGTTTTAAGTATAAATTTCTATTAAAGCTAATTAAATTTAAGTAAAGTGACCACTAACTCCTGTTATTACAGTACCAATACAGACCCGCTCGTGAACCGACGTGTGGCCGAGGGTGCATCTTCTGTCGGGCGTGCAGCGGACGAGGGAGGGGTCGTAACTGTTGTCGCCTGTACACACTCAGCTTACTGTTGAATCCAGTTCCCCAAGAGCTGAAAAACGAACTGCTGCCGCCGCCTACACACTCGTTCACTCGAAGAGACTCCAATGCTGATCCGAGGGGTGAGCCTGCTGGATATGGACTTCAGCAAGGAGTTCCCCTTTGAGTTCGCCGTTCAGTCCTATGGCTGCACCAAGTTGAATGTGATGTACACCAACTATACGGACTCGGTGAAGCTCTGCCTCGCCTCAGTCCTATGGTGCACCAGGTTCTGGAGCATTCGCCCGTTTCATCGGCAGCGCCGACTGCACCTTCGCTACGGTGGAGAGAAGGAAGAACGCGACGATTCGGCCATCTGGTGCAATAAGCTTGTCGACATCCAGAAGCAATACAAGATCATCAGCAACGGGCAGGAGAAGGACTCCGTGGTTGACCTCGCTGAGACCATCATCGACCCCTGATACGCCAACATGAAAGAAGACGACCTGAACACGTGGGAGGTACCCCTGAATCTAGCCTACATAACCTACGCGGCCAAGGACGCATACGCATGCTACGACATGTACAGGCAGATCTTGGACATGAGGGCGTGTCTGCTTATCGTAACCGACGAGTACACGGACAGCCGCAGCGTCATGATCAAGCGTGCCAGGAAGGTCTAGATGTTGTACTTTATCTGTTTATAAGCACCTTTATCATCTGAGTGTTTCATACATTAGCCTATGTGTCGTAATTATCTGTTTTGTCCGAAATATTTCTTTTAAGAACCCATTAACCTGATTGCTTTTTTTAGTGGCTATTTGCTTATGTATGTAAACTAGTTCACTTGTCCGTAAAAAAAACTAGTTCACTCGGCTGCCGTGCTTTGAATCTCCTTCCTCCCAACATATTCCCCTCCTCAGGTGGACCCAGCAGGTCTCTGAATTTTCTCCCACTTTCTTTTTCGATGTAAACTGAGTTTTCTCCCCGTACTTTCCCCTAGAACCAACTCAACTGTCCCACGTCTAGCCTAAAAAATAATAATACCCAACATACTATTAACTCATCAAATTAAAATGATATTTTATTTCGTAAGTTGAAAGTTCTTACAAAATAATAATAATAATTGTTTATATATAACTTGGCAAGTTAACTCCTAGTGATTGCGTACATAAGCTTGCAAAGATTTTACTGACGTGCAATCATGTGTTTATGTTTTTATAACATTTCTCCGTCTAGCCCAACATGATATTTTCACCCAGCCCAGCAAGTCCGCGGATTTCGAGAAAAATGCAAATGGGATTTAAACGGACAGCATAGATGTTACATCATTGTTTCACCCAGCCCACCAAATGGACTAAGAAAACAAATGGACTGGCTGACATGTGGGCCAGTAGGTCGAAGCCTAAGAAGGCATTGGATTTACATCCAACGGCCGGCATTCTTCTTCAATCTCTCGTCTTCTTCCCCCAGCGCTGTCGGAACCACCTGCTCCAGCCTTCGGCGTCCAGCGGCGTTGTTTTGCGCTCCTCAGCGAAACGCTACCCCGCCGACGGACAGGCCATCCCTCCACTCCGCACCTCCTGTTATTCTCTGCCGAGTGTAGGCCCGCCCCGCACCCGAACCAGTCAAGTTTCCCACTCCTCTCCATCTGCGACTCCACTGCCGCGTCTTCCCCATCTCCGAGTCGTTCCAGTCTGGGGCCTCGCCGTCGTCCACCGCCTCGGTGCGCTCGGCGCGGCGTGGTCAACATACGAGAGTCATCGGAAGAGGACTGTACGTGCAGAGCCTGACGGCTGGGACCCACGAGGTCCATGGTCGCACGCAAGGAAAGTTCCTCCTTATTACGCACTGTACGTGCACTGTACGTTGGAAGGGCTTCTGTATTTGTTGAAAAAACGTTCCCCCTGCTGACAGGTCAGACCCACCAGCTATATCTTCGCACGTAAGGAAGTGCCTCCTTATTACGCACCAAAAAATGAATACCCCCTGCTAGCTGGGACCCACCATAGTGGGTGGCTGACTTGTGGGCCTACTAAGTTGACGAGGACGGAGGGCTTTGTCAACTTAGTCAATATGAACGATTCTAGCTCCAGTGACCGTACGATGTCCATCCAACGGCCATAGTGCTTCTTCAACCTCTGCTCTTCTTGCTCTAGCCACCCAAAGCGTCTTCGGTCGTGCTGCGTGCTCCTGCCTCTCGTGGCCGGCTGTGATGCCGCGGAGGCCTCACCGCCCCCTACTACTCCCACCGCTGGCCCAGGGTATCCCTCTACTCACCCACACCCCCTGTTATTCTGCGGTGACGGCAGCCTCACGCCGCAACCGAACCAGTGAACCCTCGTACTCCTCTCCGCGTGGGCATCCACTGCCGCGTCTTCCCCGGCTCCGTGTCGTCCCCTTCCTAGGCCTCGCCGTCGTCCACCGCCTTGGTGCTCTCGGCGCGGCGTGGTCAATGTGGTCAACGACCGACTTCCATCAGAAGAGTACTGTACGTGGAGAGGCTGACAGCTGGGTCCACGGCTACAGCCCAGTTTTTTTGTGATTTGCCAAGTAAGTTGCTTTGTCAGGCCTGTTGGGCTGCAAATCTTTCAAGACGAGGAGAGCTTCATTCGGCTGGCCGAGAAAATGACCTATCAGTAATGAGAAATGGGCTATACATTTTTAAAACACATCAAACCGGCAATTAGTTTCAAATATCTTTTTTTCATTTCGAGATTTTAAATTACATTAATTTGTATGCGTGGAGAATTTGTTGGATTTTATATTGATATACATTTATTTTTAAAATTAGTTTGAATGTGAGTCGAAATTTCGGGATTAAAAACAGTTCGGACCGCACCGAAATATGCAAAATTTCGTATAATTTTTTAACTGTGGCCACAATATGGGCTGTAATGCTAACAAAAAGAATATGGGCTCCAAAAAAACCTTAAGAATTAGCAAATGGGCTGTAAATTATTAGAAATAATGGCAGATGGGCTGTATGCTGTTTTCCGCAGATTTGAGGCTTTCCTAACAAAAAAGGTTGACGCACAAGCAGTGACTGTTGGATGTCCATCGAACGGCCGTCGTGCTTCTTCAATCTCTGCTTTTCCTGCTCCAGCCGCTCAAACAAGCGCCGGCAGGACTGCCTGCTCCCTCCTTCCCGCGGCCGGCTGTGCTGCCGCGCAGGCCTCACCGCCCCACCGTACTCCCATCGCTGGCCTAGCCATCCCTCTACTCACCCACACCTGCTGTTATTCTCCGGTGACGGCAGACGAACCAGTAAACCCTCGTACAGTCGTACTCCCCTCCGCGTGGGAAACAACTGCCGAGTCTTCCCTGCCTCCGTGTCGTTCCCTTCCTAGGCCTCGTCGTCGTCCACCGCCCTGGTGCTCTCGGCGTGGCCTGGTCAACGTGGTCAACAGCCGACATGCATCTGAAGTGGACTGTACGTGGAGAGGCTGACAGTTGGGTCCACGGCCGCACACAAGGAAATGCCTCCTTATTACGCGCAAAATAATGATTCCTCCACCTGACATCAGGGACCCACCGAAAGGGCCTCTGTATTTCATGAAAAAAACGTTACCGCCGCTGACAGCTCAAACCCACCAGCTATATCTTCGCATGCAAGGAAGTGCCTCCTTATTACACAAAAAAATGAATACCCCCTGTTAGCTAGGACCCAGTATAGTGGCAGGCTGACTTGTGGGCCTACTAAGTTGACGGGGACGGAGGGCTTTGTCAACTTAGTCAATATGCACGATTCTATCTCCAGTGACCGTACGATGTCCATCCAACAGCCGTAGTGCTTCTTCAACCTCTGGTCTTCTTGCTCCAGCCGCCCAAACCAGCGCCGGTCGTGCCTCGTGCTCCTACCTCCCATGGCCGGCTGCGATGCGGCGGAGGCCTCACCGCCCCCTACTACTCCCACCGCTAGCCAGGCCATCCCTCTACTCACCCACACCCCCTGTTATTCTGCGGCGACGGCAGCCTCACACCGCAGCGAACCAGTGAACCCTCGTACTCCTCTACGCGTGGGCATCCACTGCCGCGTCTTCCCCTGCTCCGCGTCGTCCCCTTCCTAGGCCTCGCCGTCCTCCACCGCCCTGGTGCTCTCAGCGCGGCGTGGTCAACGTGGTCAAGGAATGGCTTCCATCGGACGTGGACTGTACGTGGAGAGGCTGACAGCTGGGTCCACGGCCGTAGCAAGGAAGTGCCTCCTTATTACGTGCAAAATAATTATTCCTCCACGTGACAACTGGGACCCACCGGACGGGCCACCATATTTCGTGAAAAAAACGTTTGCCCTGACTGCTGGGACCCACCAGCTACATCTTCGCACGCAAAGAAGTGCGTCCGGGCAAAAAAAACAATTCGCCCCCTGACTGCTGGGACCCACCAGCTACATCTTCGCAGGCAAGGAAGTGCCTGACAGTGGGGACCCACCTGGTCGAAGGGTACATAGCGTTGTCATTCTGGTCGCGAACGTGTACGTACATATATACTGGTGGATGTAGAGGCGCACACGTGTTGTAGTAGAGGCGCGTACGTGTCGTAGTAGAGGCGCGCACGTAGCATGTACATGTACGTACAGCGGCCAGGGTGCAAGAAAGAAAATACGGCCACGTATGTGTACATACGGGCGGGGTCTCGAACGCCTACTCGCGCATACGTACGGCCAGGGCTCGTGTACATGGCTGGGTCGGAACGGAGAAACAGCGTCGTCGTCGTGTTCATGGGGAGGCAACGGAATGCGTCGTGTTCATGGGGAGGCAACGGAATGCGTCGTGTTCATCGGGAGGCAATGGAACGCGTGGGAGCCAACCGGCTGGGTCGGAACGGAATGCGTCGTCGTGTTCATCGGGAGGGCTTGGACGGAACAGCCGATGAAAACGAGGCCTGGCGTACCGCAGAACGGAGGAAACGGCCTTGTGTTCGATCGGCCACGTTTGAAACAGGATCCTGTTCATCGGGAGGGGTCTGGCGTACCGCAAAACGGAGGAAACGGACCTCCTACGGTCGAAACGGGGGTCCTGTTGATCGGGAGGGGTGTGGCGTACTGCAAAACAGAGGAAACGGACTTGTGTTGGAGCGCTACGGTCGAAACGGGGGTCCTGTTCATCGGGAGGGGTGTGGCGTACCGCAAAATGGGACTCCACGGGACACTGTTCATCTCCACCGTCGACCCCCTCCAGCCTCCACGGGCTACTATTGATCCACCGTCGACCTCCTCCAGCCTCCACCTGCTCCTGTTCATCCACGGGCTCCTGTTCATCCAGCCCCCACCACGCGCTACTCCACCGGCTATTGTTCAACCAGCCCTCTCCACGGGCTCCTGTTCAACCACCCCTCCACGGGCTACTGTTCATCCAGCCCTCCACCGTCTACTGTTCATTCTGCCCTCCACGGGGTTGTCCTGTTCATCCTGCCCTCCACGGGGTCCTGTTCATCCAGCCCCAACCGGCTCGATCGATCGGGGTCCTGTTCATCCAGAGGCAACACCAT
>NC_057802.1:26516239-26532033 GCF_018294505.1 Triticum aestivum
CAGTTAACAGCCATCGATCGATCGCTCGGGTTCAGTAACGCGTAGCCTGCAGTGCAATCGCTCGGGTTCAGTTAGAGCCCAACGCCTCGCTCGGGTTCAATTAGAGCCAACGCCTCGCACACACGCGCGTACGTGTACGAGAGAAACGCTCATCGCTCGGCCCCCGACCTCCCACCGTAACCGGGAACTCCCCGAAATTTTCCTCGCCCTCGCTTCTACCACGGTTTTTCCGTCATGGACGGCCCAAAGAATGTCATGCAGCTGCGTCTCCGGCCCGCCCAAGACGAAAAGCCCATTTTCTGTCATGTTTTTTTGTCCTAGAAGTAGGAGCCCACCACATCTATGATGATACCGGGTTTTGTCACAATTATCGTCATAGAAGTGTCATATGTATGACAGAAAAAATTCGTTCGGCCCAAAATGTCACGGATGTGTCTTTTTTTGTAGTGAGTACTAGTAAAGTACACATTAATATAATGTATATCCAATATACTTCTGTCGACCTTGCCTGCCTTCTCATCTACCAAGTATATAGGGTAGTTCTGCTTCAGTGACCGTTCCCCTCATTACAGAAGCACTTAGTCTCGGGTTTGGGTTCAACCTTGGGTTTCTTCACTAGAGCAGCAACTGATTTGCCGTTTCATGAAGTATCCCTTCTTTCCCTCGCCCTTCTTGAAACTAGTGGTTTCACTAACCATCAACAATTGATGCTCCTACTTGATTTCTACTTTCGCGGTGTCAAACATCGCGAGTTGCTCAAGGATCATCATGTCTATCCCTGATATGTTATAGTTCATCACGAAGCTCTAATAGCTTGGTGGCAGTGACTATGGAGAACCATCACTATCTCATCTGGAAGATTAACTCCCACTCGATTCAAGCGATTGTAGTACTCAGACAATCTGAGCACATGCTCAACGATTGAGCTTTTCTCCCTTAGTTTGCAGGCTTAAGAAACTTGTCAGAGGTCTCATACCTCTTGACGTGGGCACTAGTCTGAAATCCCAATTTCAGTCTTTGGAACATCTCATATGTTCTGTGACGTTTCAAAAACGTCTTTGGCGCCTCAATTCTAAACCGTTAGCATTACGCACTGAACTATCACGTAGTCATCAAAACGTGTATGTCAGATGTTCGCAACATCCACAGACGACGCTCGAGGTTCAGCACACCGAGCGGTGCATTAAGGACATAAGCCTTCTGCGCAGCAATGAGGATAATCCTCAGTTTACGGACCCAGTCCGCATAATTTCTACTATCAACTTTCAACTAAATTTTCTCTAGGAACATATCTTAAACAGTAGAACCAAAGCGTAAGCTATGACATAATTTGCAAAGACCTTTTGACTATGTTCATGATAATTAAGTTCATCTGATTATTTAATGAACTCCCACTCAGATAGACATCCCTCTAGTCATCTAAGTGATACATGATCCGAGTCAACTAGGTCGTGTCCGATCATCACGTGAGACGGACTAGTCATCATCGGTGAACATCTCCATGTTGATCGTATCTACTATACGACTCATGTTCGACCTTTCGGACTCTTGTGTTTCGAGGCCATGTCTGTACATGCTAGGCTCGTCAAGTCAACCTAAGTGTTTCGCATGTGTAAATCTGGCTTACACCCGTTGTATGCGAACGTTAGAATCTATCACACCCGATCATCACGTGGTGCTTCGAAACAACGAACCTTCGCAACGGTGCACAGTTAGGGGGAACACATCTCTTGAAATTTTAGTGAGGGGTCATCTTATTTATGCTACCGTCGTTCTAAGCAAATAAGATGTAAACATGACAAACATCACATGCAAATCATAAAGTGACATGATATGGCCAATATCATCTTGCGCCTTTTGATCTCCATCTTCGAGGCGCGGCATGATCACCTTCGTCACCGGCATGACACCATGATCTCCATCATCGTGTCTTCATGAAGTTGTCTCGCCAACTATTACTTCTACTACTATGGCAAACGGTTAGCAATAAAGTAAAGTAATTACATGGCGATTTTCATTGACACGCAGGTCATACAATAAATTAAGACAACTCCTATGGCGCCTGCCGGTTGTCATACTCATCGACATGCAAGTCGTGATTCCTATTACAAGAACATGATCAATCTCATACATCACATATATCATTCATCACATCCTTTTGGCCATATCACATCACATAGCATACCCTGCAAAAACAAGTTAGACGTCCTCTAATTGTTGTTGCATGTTTTACATGGCTGCTATGGGTTTCTAGCAAGAATGTTTCTTACCTACGCAAAAGCCACAACGGTGATATGCCAATTGCTATTTACCTTTCATAAGGACCCTCTTCATCGAATCCGATCCGACTAAAGTGGGAGAGGCAGACACCCGCTAGCCACCTTATGCATCAAGTGCATGTCAGTCGGTGGAACCTGTCTCACGTAAGAGTACGTGTAAGGTCGGTCCGGGCCGCTTCATCCCACAATGCCGCCGAATCAAGATAAGACTAGTAACGGTAAGCAAATTGAACAAATCATTGCCCACAAATACTTTGTGTTCTACTCGTGCATAGAATCTACGCATAGACCTAGCTCATGATGCCACTGTTGGGGAACGTGGCAATAATTCAAAATTTTCCTACGTGTCACCAAGATCAATCTAGGAGATGCTAGCAACGAGAGAGAGGGAGTGCATCTTCATACCCTTGAGGATCGCTAAGCGGAAGCGTTACAAGAACGCGGTTGATGGAGTTGTACTCGCGGCGATTCAAATCGCGGAAGATCCAATCTAGCACCGAACGGACGGCGCCTCCGCGTTCAACACACGTACAGCCCGGGGACGTCTCCTCCTTCTTGATCCAGCAAGGGGAGAGGAGAAGTTGAGGGAGAACTCCAGCAGCACGACGGCATGGTGGCAATGGAGCTCGTGGTTCTCCGGCAGAGCTTCGCTAAGCACTACGGAGGAGGAGGAGTTGGAGGAGGAGAGGGTTGCGCCAGGCAAGGGGTGCGGCTGCCCTCTCTATCCCTCACTATATATAGGGAGAAGGGGGTGGAGGAGGCGCCCTAGGGTTCCCTAGGGGAGGGGCGGCGGCCACAGGGGAAACCCTAGATGGGTTTGGGCGCCCCAACCCCTGGGAAACTTGCCCCCCAAGCCGGGACGGCTGGCTGCCCTAGGGGAGGCGCCCCCACCTCTCCACGTTACATGAGAGGGGTTGGGAGGGGCGCACAGCCCCTTAGTGGGCTGGTGTGCCCCCTCCCCTTGGCCCATAAGGCCACCCAACGCTTGCCGGGGCCTCCGAAACACCTTTCGGTCACGCTGGTCGTCACCCGGTACTCCCAGAACAATTCCGGACTCCAATACCCTTCGTCCAATATATCGATCTTCACCTCCGGACCACTCCGGAGTTCCTCGTCATGTCCGGGATCTCATCCGAGACTCCGAACAACCTTCGGTAACCACATACTATTTCCCATAACAACTCTAGCGTCACCGAACCTTAAGTGTGTAGACCCTACGGGTTCGGGAACCATGCAGACATGACCGAGACACCTCTCCGGCCAATAACCAATAGCGGGATCTGGATACCCATATTGGCTCCCACATGTTCCACGATGATCTCATCGGATGGACCACGATGTCGGGGATTCAATCAATCCCGTATACAATTCCCTTTGTCTATCGGTATGTTACTTGCCCGAGATTCGATCGTCGGTATCCCATGTTGGGAATCGTAGCATAATTTAAAATTTTCCTACGCTCACCAAGATGCATCTATGGAGTCTACTAGCAACGAGGGGAAAGGAGTGGATCTACATACCCTTGTAGATCGCGAGCGGAAGCGTTCCAATGAACGTGGATGACGGAGTCGTACTCGCCGTGATCCAAATCACCGATGACCGAGTGCCGAACGGACGGCACCTCCGCGTTCAACACACGTACGGTGCAGCGACGTCTCCTCCTTCTTGATCCAGCAAGGGGGAAGGAGAGGTTGATGGAGATCCAACAGCACGACGGCGTGGTGGTGGATGTAGCGGGTCTCCGGCAGGGCTTCGCCGAGCTTCTGCGAGAGAGAGGTGTTGCAGGGGAGGAGGGAGGCGCCCAAGGCTTAGATGTTGCTGCCCTCCCTTCCCCCCACTATATATAGGGCCAAGGGAGAGGGGGGGCGCAGCCTTGCCCCTTCCTTCAAGGAAGGGTGCGGCCAGGGGGGAGTCCTTCCCCCCCAAGGCACCTCGGAGGTGCCTTCCCCCTTTAGGACTCTCCCTTCTTTCTTATCTCTTGCGCATGGGCCTCTTGGGGCTGGTGCCCTTGGCCCATATAGGCCAAGGCGCACCCCTTACAGCCCATGTGGCCCCCCGGGGCTGGTGGACCCCTTTGGTGGACCCCCGGACCCCTTTCGGCACTCCCGGTACAATACCGATAAAGCGCGAAACTTTTCCGGCGACCAAAATAAGACTTCCCATATATAAATCTTTACCTCCGGACCATTCCGGAACCTCTCGTGACGTCCGGGATCTCATCCGGGACTCCGAACAACTTTCGGGTTTCCGCACACATATATCTCTACAACCCTAGCGTCACCGGACCTTAAGTGTGTAGACCCTACGGGTTCGGGAGACATGCAGACATGACCGAGACGCCTCTCTGGTCAATAACCAACAGTGGGATCTGGATACCCATGTTGGCTCCCACATGTTCCACGATGATATCATCGGATGAACCACGATGATACCGGCAAGTCTCTTTACTCGTACCGCAATGCATGATCCCGTGACTAACGCCTTAGTCATATTGAGCTCATTATGATGATGCATTACCGAGTGGGCCCAGAGATACCTCTCCGTCACACGGAGTGACAAATCCCAGTCTCGATCCGTGCCAACCCAACAGACACTTTCGGAGATACCCGTAATGCACCTTTATAGTCACCCAGTTACGTTGTGACGTTTGGCACACCCAAAGCACTCCTACGGTATCCGGGAGTTGCACGATCTCATGGTCCAAGGAGAAGATACTTGACATTGGAAAAGCTCTAGCAAACGAAACTACACGATCTTTTATGCTATGCTTAGGATTGGGTCTTGTCCATCACATCATTCTCCTAATGATGTGATCCCGTTATCAATGACATCCAATGTCCATAGTCAGGAAACCATGACTATCTGTTGATCAACGAGCTAGTCAACTAGAGGCTTACTAGGGACAGGTTGTGGTCTATGTATTCACACATGTATCACGATTTCCGGACAATACAATTATAGCATGAATAATAGACAATTACCATGAACAAAGAAATATAATAATAACCATTTATTATTGCCTCTAGGGCATATTTCCAACAGTCTCCCACTTGCACTAGAGTCAATAATCTAGTTACATTGTGATGAATCGAACACCCATTGCGTCCTGGTGTTGATCATGTTTTGCCCTAGGGAGAGGTTTAGTCAACGGATCTGCTACATTCAGGTCCGTGTGCACTTTACAAATATCTATGTCTCCATTTTGAACACTTTCACGAATGGAGTTGAAGCGACGCTTGATATGTCTGGTCTTCCTGTGAAACCTGGGCTCCTTCGCAAGGGCAATAGCTCCAGTGTTGTCACAAAAGAGAGTCATTGGGCCCGACGCATTGGGAATCACCCCTAGGTCGGTAATGAACTCCTTCATCCAGACTGCTTCCTGTGCTGCCTCCGAGGTTGCCATGTACTCCGCTTCACATGTAGATCCCGCCACGACGCTTTGCTTGCAACTGCACCAGCTTACTGCTCCTCTATTCAATATATACACGTATCCGGTCTGTGACTTCGAGTCATCCAGATCTGTGTCGAAGCTAGCGTCGACGTAACCCTTTACGACGAGCTCTTCGTCACCTCCATAAACGAGAAACATATCCTTAGTCCTCTTCAGGTACTTCAGGATATTCTTGACCGCTGTCCAGTGTTCCTTGCCGGGATTACTTTGGTACCTTCCTACCAAACTTACGGCAAGGTTTACATCAGGTCTGGTACACAGCATGGCATACATAATAGACCCTATGGCCGAGGCATAGGGGATGACACTCATCTGTTCTATATCTTCTGCCGTGGTCGGGCATTGAGCCGTGCTCAATTGCACACCTTGCAATACAGGCAAGAACCCCTTCTTGGACTGATCCATACTGAACTTCTTCAATATCTTGTCAAGGTATGTACTCTGTGAAAGACCAATGAGGCGTCTTGATCTATCTCTATAGATTTTGATGCCTAATATATAAGCAGCTTCTCCAAGGTCCTTCATTGAAAAACACTTATTCAAATAGGCCTTTATACTTTCCAATAATTCTACATCATTTCCCATCAATAATATGTCATCCACATATAATATGAGAAATGCTACAGAGCTCCCACTCACTTTCTTGTAAACACAAGCTTCTCCATAAGTCTGTGTAAACCCAAACGCTTTGATCATCTCATCAAAGCGAATGTTCCAACTCCGAGATGCTTGCACCAGCCCATAGATTGAGCGTTGGAGCTTGCATACTTTGTTAGCATTCTTAGGATCGACAAAACCTTCCGGCAGCATCATATACAACTCTTCCTTAAGGAAGCCGTTAAGGAATGCCGTTTTGACGTCCATCTGCCATATCTCATAATCATAGTATGCGGCAATTGCTAACATGATTCGGACGGACTTCAGCTTCGCTACGGGTGAGAAAGTCTCATCGTAGTCAACCCCTTGAACTTGTCGATAACCCTTAGCGACAAGTCGAGCTTTGTAGATGGTCACATTACCATCTGCGTCCGTCTTCTTCTTAAAGATCCATTTGTTTTCTATGGCTCGCCGCTCATCGGGCAAGTCAGTCAAAGTCCATACTTTGTTTTCATACATGGATTCTATCTCGGATTTCATGGCTTCTAGCCATTTGTCGGAATCCGGGCCCGCCATCGCTTCTTCATAGTTCGAAGGTTCACCGTTGTCTAACAACATGATTTCAAGGACAGGGTTGCCGTACCACTCTGGTGCGGAACGTGTCCTTGTGGACCTACGAAGTTCAGTGGCAACTTGATCCGAAGCTTCATGATCATCATCATTAACTTCCTCCCCCGTCGGTGTAGGCACCACAGGAACATTTTCCCGCGCTGCGCTATTTTCCAACTCGGAAGGGGTGACTATCACCTCATCAAGTTCCACTTTCCTCCCACTCAATTCTTTCGAGAGAAACTCCTTCTCTAGAAAGGACCCGTTCTTGGCAACGAAGATCTTGCCTTCGGATCTGAGGTAGAAGGTGTACCCAATAGTTTCCTTAGGGTATCCTATGAAGACGCATTTTTCCGATTTGGGTTCGAGCTTTTCAGGTTGAAGTTTCTTGACATAAGCATCGCATCCCCAAACTTTTAGAAACGACAGCTTAGGTTTCTTCCCAAACCATAATTCATACGGTGTCGTCTCAACGGATTTAGACGGTGCCCTATTTAAAGTGAATGCGGCAGTCTCTAAAGCATAACCCCAAAATGAGAGCGGTAGATCGGTAAGAGACATCATAGATCGCACCATATCCAATAGAGTGCGATTACGACGTTCGGACACACCATTTCTCTGAGGTGTTCCAGGCGGCGTGAGTTGTGAAACTATTCCACATTTCCTTAAGTGTGTACCAAATTCGTGACTTAAATATTCTCCACCACGATCTGATCGTAAGAATTTTATTTTCCTGTCACGTTGATTCTCAACCTCACTCTGAAATTCCTTGAACTTTTCAAAGGTTTCAGACTTGTGTTTTATTAGGTAGACATACCCATATCTACTTAAATCATCAGTGAGAGTGAGAACATAACGATATCCTCCGCGAGCCTCAACACTCATTGGACCACACACATCGGTATGTATGATTTCCAATAAGTTGGTTGCTCGCTCCATTGTTCCGGAGAACGGAGTCTTGGTCATCTTACCCATGAGGCATGGTTCGCACGTGTCAAATGATTCGTAATCAACAGACTCCAAAAGTCCATCTGCATGGAGCTTCTTCATGCGCTTGACACCAATGTGACCAAGGCGGCAGTGCCACAAGTATGTGGGACTATCGTTATCAACTTTACATCTTTTGGTATTCACACTATGAACATGTGTAACATCACGTTCGAGATTTATCAAAAATAAACCATTGACCAGCGGGGCATGACCATAAAACATATCTCTCAAATAAATAGAACAACCATTATTCTCAGATTTAAATGAGTAGCCATCTCGAATTAAACGAGATCCAGATACAATGTTCATGCTCAAAGCTGGCACTAAATAACAATTATTGAGGTTTAAAACTAATCCCGTGGGTAGATGCAGAGGTAGCGTGCCGACGGCGATCACATCGACCTTGGAACCATTCCCGACGCGCATCGTCACCTCGTCCTTTGCCAGTCTCCGTTTATTCCGTAGTTCCTGTTTTGAGTTACAAATATGAGCAACCGCACCGGTATCAAATACCCAGGAGCTACTACGAGTACTGCTAAGGTACACATCAATTACTTGTATATCACATATACCTTGGGTGTTGCCGGCCTTCTTCTTGTCCGCTAAATATTTGGGGCAGTTCCGCTTCCAGTGACCACTTCCCTTGCAGTAAAAGCACTCAGTCTCGGGCTTGGGTCCATTCTTTGACTTCTTCCCGGTAACTGGCTTCCAATGATTACTTCTACTTGTATGGCTAATGCGTTTAGCAACAAAGTAAAGTAAATTACATGGCGTTATTCAATGACACGCAGGTCATGCAAAATAATAAAGACAACTCCTATGGCTCCTGCCGGTTGTCATACTCATCGACATGCAAGTCGTGATTCCTATTACAAGAATATGATCAATCTCATACATCACATATATCATTCATCACATCTTCTGGCCATATCATATCACATATATCACTTGCTGCAAAAACAAGTTAGACGTCCTCTAATTGTTGTTGCAAGTTTTACGTGGTTTGTAGGTTTCTAACAAGAACGTTTTCTTACCTACGTATGACCACAACGTGATTTGCCAATTTCTATTTACCCTTCATAAGGACCCTTTTCATCGAATCCGTTCCGACTAAAGTAGGAGAGACAGACACCCGCTAGCCACCTTATGCAACTAGTGCATGTCAATCGGTGGAACCTGTCTCACGTAAGCGTACGTGTAAGGTCGGTCCGGGCCGCTTCATCCTACAATGCCTCCGAAACAAGAAACGACTAGTAGCGGCAAGAAGAATTGGCAACATCAACGCCCACAACTTCTTTGTGTTCTACTCGTGCATAGTAACTACGCATAGGCCTGGCTCATGATGCCACTGTTGGGAATCGTAGCATAATTTAAAATTTTCCTACGCTCACCAAGATGCATCTATGGAGTCTACTAGCAACGAGGGGAAAGGAGTGGATCTACATACCCTTGTAGATCGCGAGCGGAAGCGTTCCAATGAACGTGGATGACGGAGTCGTACTCGCCGTGATCCAAATCACCGATGACCGAGTGCCGAACGGACGGCACCTCCGCGTTCAACACACGTACGGTGCAGCGACGTCTCCTCCTTCTTGATCCAGCAAGGGGGAAGGAGAGGTTGATGGAGATCCAACAGCACGACGGCGTGGTGGTGGATGTAGCGGGTCTCCGGCAGGGCTTCGCCGAGCTTCTACGAGAGAGAGAGAGGTGTTGCAGGGGAGGAGGGAGGCGCCCAAGGCTTAGATGTTGCTGCCCTCCCTTCCCCCCACTATATATAGGGCCAAGGGAGAGGGGGGGCGCAGCCTTGCCCCTTCCTTCAAGGAAGGGTGCGGCCAGGGGGGAGTCCTTCCCCCCCAAGGCACCTCGGAGGTGCCTTCCCCCTTTAGGACTCTCCCTTCTTTCTTATCTCTTGCGCATGGGCCTCTTGGGGCTGGTGCCCTTGGCCCATATAGGCCAAGGCGCACCCCTTACAGCCCATGTGGCCCCCCGGGGCTGGTGGACCCCTTTGGTGGACCCCCGGACCCCTTTCGGCACTCCCGGTACAATACCGATAAAGCGCGAAACTTTTCCGGCGACCAAAATAAGACTTCCCATATATAAATCTTTACCTCCGGACCATTCCGGAACCTCTCGTGACGTCCGGGATCTCATCCGGGACTCCGAACAACTTTCGGGTTTCCGCATACATATATCTCTACAACCCTAGCGTCACCGGACCTTAAGTGTGTAGACCCTACGGGTTCGGGAGACATGCAGACATGACCGAGACGCCTCTCCGGTCAATAACCAACAGCGGGATCTGGATACCCATGTTGGCTCCCACATGTTCCACGATGATATCATCGGATGAACCACGGTGTCGAGGATTCAATCAATCCATATGCAATTCCCTTTGTCAATCGGTATGTTACTTGCCCGAGATTCGATCGTCGGTATCCCAATACCTTGTTCAATCTCGTTACCGGCAAGTCTCTTTACTCGTACCGCAATGCATGATCCCGTGACTAACGCCTTAGTCACATTGAGCTCATTATGATGATGCATTACCGAGTGGGCCCAGAGATACCTCTCCGTCACACGGAGTGACAAATCCCAGTCTTGATCCGTGCCAACCCAACAGACACTTTCGGAGATACCCGTAATGCACCTTTATAGTCACCCAGTTACGTTGTGACGTTTGGCACACCCAAAGCACTCCTACGGTATCCGGGAGTTGCACGATCTCATGGTCCAAGGAAAAGATACTTGACATTGGAAAAGCTCTAGCAAACGAAACTACACGATCTTTTATGCTATGCTTAGGATTGGGTCTTGTCCATCACATCATTCTCCTAATGATGTGATCCCGTTATCAATGACATCCAATGTCCATAGTCAGGAAACCATGACTATCTGTTGATCAACGAGCTAGTCAACTAGAGGCTTACTAGGGACAGGTTGTGGTCTATGTATTCACACATGTATCACGATTTCCGGACAATACAATTATAGCATGAATAATAGACAATTACCATGAACAAAGAAATATAATAATAACCATTTATTATTGCCTCTAGGGCATATTTCCAACATCCCAATACCTCGTTCAATCTCGTTACCGGCAAGTCTCTTTACTCGTTCCGTAACGCATGATCCCGTGGCTAACTCATTAGTCACATTGAGCTCATTATGATGATGCATTACCGAGTGGGCCCAGAGATACCTCTCCGTCATACGGAGTGACAAATCCCAGTCTCGATTCGTGCCAACCCAACAGACACTTTCGGAGATACCTGTGGTGCACCTTTATAGCCACCCAGTTACGTTGTGACGTTTGGTACACCCAAAGCATTCCTACGGCATCCGGGAGTTGCACAATCTCATGGTCTAAGGAAACGATACTTGACGTTATAAAAGCTCTTAGCAAACGAACTACACGATCTTGTGCTATGCTTAGGATTGGGTCTTGTCCATCACATCATTCTCCTAATGATGTGATCCCGTTATCAATGACATCCAATGTCCATGGTCAGGAAACCATAACCATATATTGATCAACGAGCTAGTCAACTAGAGGCTTACTAGGAACATGTTGTGGTCTATGTATTCACACATGTATTACGGTTTCCAGTTAATACAATTATAGCATGAACAATAGACAATTATCATGAACAAGGAAATACAATAATAACCATTTTATTATTGCCTCTAGGGCATATTTCCAACAATAGATTGTTTATGAGCTAACTTAGGTAAAATGCATCATTTTAGAGCTAACCTGGGTGTGATGGGTCATTTTGGAGCTAAACTAGGTAAAATGGATCGTTTGTGAGCTAACCTAGGTAAGATGGGTCATTTTAGAGCTAACTTGGGTAAAATGCATCATTTTGGAGATAACCTAGGTAAGATGGGTCATTTTGGAGCTAACCTAGGTAAAATGGGTCATTTTAGAGCTAACATAGGTAAAATGGATCATTTTGGAGCTAGTCTAGGTAAAATGGGTCATTTTAGAGCTAACTTGGGTAAAATGGATCATTTATGAGCTAACTAAGGTAGAATGGGTCATTTTAGAGCTAACTTAGGTAAAATGGATTGTTTATGACCTAACTAAGCTAATTATGCCATTTTTGACATAAGTAAGCTAAGTACATGTCATTATTGAGCAAACCTAGCTAACTAAGCATATTAGAGCTAACTTAGGTCATTTTGGAGGAAACAAAGCTAAGTATAGATAGTTTTAGAGCTAACTTAGGTAAAATGGATGGTTTTGGAGGTCAGTAAGCTTATTAAGTCATTTTGAAGGAAAAGAAGCTAACTCTAGGTCATTGTGGTAAGCATATTGGAGGAATCCTTTTGGATTACCGCTCCATACGAGAATATGGCGACGTATCGACTGTATGAAATATCCAGGGATAAGAGCAGTTCAAAGGAAATAGAAGTTGCGAAACAATGTACCGAGAACTTACTCGATGTACGGCCGCACTTCTGTCAGGTTGTTGAAGATATACAACATAATGGTCCGCCATTCTTCGTTATCCAAAGATACTGTTTTCGAACCACTGGCTGGTGCAAGATTCCCTTTGAATAGGCTGAGGTTGGGTCCACCCTTTTGAGGTTCGTCAGCATTGTACCGAGGCTTCGGATTATGCAAATGACGATTTTTGGCTTCGTAGTGTGTTGTCACGAAGTTTGCCGCCTCCTCAGTGATGAATGCCTCAGCCATCGATGCTTCAATTCTACGTTTATTTTTACATTTTTCTCGAAGCGTCTTCTGCATCCTCTCAGTTGGGTAGCACCAACGATTTTGCACGCCCCCCCCCCCAATCTTGCCTCGGTCGGGAGATGCAAAATCAAATGCTACATTGGATTAAAGAAGCCCGGTGGAAAGATCTTCTCTAACTTGCAGATCAACTCCGGCGCCAACTCTTCCATTTCTTCTAGCACGCCAGGCGATAGTTCTTTCGCACAAAGAACACGGAAGAAATAGCTGAGTTCTGCCAGTACTAGCCATTCATCCTCAGGGATGAAGCCACGCAACATCACCGGCATTACCCGCTCAATCCATATGTCCCAATCATGACTCTTGAGACCAAATATCTTCAATTTATCAAGACTGGCTCCCCTCTGTAGATTCGCTGCATACCCATCGGGGAACATCAACTGCATTTTCACCCACAAGATAATTTCCCTCATAGCTGGCCTTCCAAGATTGAACCATGCCTTTGGCTTCGTCCAGTTCTGCTTTCCTTTCGGTTCTTTCATGTTTTGTAACGGCCTATCACATAGCGCCTCCAGATTGACTCTAGCCTTAGTATTATCCTTTGACTTCCCATCGATGCCGAACAATGTACCAAAAAGTGCCTCGGCGATATTCTTCTCAGTGTGCATCACGTCGATGTTGTGTGGGCAAAGGAGGTCTTTGAAGTAAGGCAGATCCCATAAGCATGTTTTGTGAGTCTAGGCGTGCTTAGAATTATACCCCTTGAAGTACCCTGGACGCTCTGGATCTGGCTTGAGAGCGTTTAACTGATCCAGGGTCTGTTGGCCTGTCAATGCATGTGGTGCAGAGTTTTTGACAACTCTACCTCTGATGAAGTTCTTCTTGTCTTTCCTGAACTTATGGCGAGGATTCAGGAACTGTCTATGCATGTCGAAGCAAGAAAACTTGCGACCGGCCTGAAGCCAACGAAACTCAAGAGCTCCCTTGCATGTGGGGCACGGGAACCTTCCATGCACACACCAGCCAACGAATAGCGCATACGCCGGCAAGTCATGCGTCGAGTACATGTACCAGACACGCATTATGAAGTTCCGTTTGCTATAGGCATCGTATGTCTTGAACCCATTATCCCAGGCTTCTTGCAATTCGTCCTTAAGAGGTTGCATGTACACATTCATATTTTTCCCCGGATAGTTGGGCCCTGGAATTATCAACGTCAGGAAAATGTTCTTTCTTTGCATAATCTGTCCTGGGGGGAGATTGAGTGGAAAGACAAATACGGGCCAACAACTGTATTGGGCTGCCGTCAAACCAAACACACTGAACACATCCGTGTTGATGCCGACTCAAGGATGCCTTGGATCTGCCGCTTTGTCAGCATGTAATTCATCAAACTTTTTCCACGCAACACCATCCGATGTGTGTACGATCATCAGATTCCCATCTGCATCTAGTTCGGTTCTTTTGCCCGTTTTGTGCCATGTCATCTGTCTGGCCATCTCTTCGACCATGAAAAGACGTTGAAGTCTTGGTACGATTGGCATATACCGAAGACACTAACGGGGATTTTGGTCTGTGTCTTCTCACCCATACCGTTGTCTACCACACCATACCTGGAAGACTTGCAAATGGGACAATAGTTCAAGTCCGCATAGTCAAGCCTAAATAACACACATCCTTTCTCACAGGCATGTATCTTCTCATAGGGCATCTTCAGTGCACGGAGGATTTTGTCCGACTGGTACAGGTTTGCAGGCATTACATGGCCTTTGGGTAGAAAGCGTCCAAATACTGTCATTATTGCGTCGTAGCATTCTCTGCCCAAGTTGAACTAAGCCTTCAGAGCCATTAGTTGTGAGATGGCATCCAATTGACAAAGCTCAGTGTGCTCGTGGAGCGGACGTTTTGAAGACTCCAACATTTCATTGAAGGCCTTTGCAGATTCCTCCATCTCCTCGTCCGAATCCCGAGCATCATCGAAGTCTTGCACCATGTTTTCCATCCCGGTACCATGCTCGTTGGTGCGACGACGATCCACCTCAGCTCGGTCACGTTGGGCAGACTCACCATGATATGTCCACACCGTATAATCGGGCGTAAAACCACTCTTCTGCAGGTGTTTGCCCATTTTAGCCTCTGTCCTCTTTTCCCAATTGTCGCACCATAAACAGGGGCACCAGGTTTTCCCCTGGCCATTTGCAAATGCGGCTTGCACAAACCCCTTGGTTTTTGTGAACCATTCAGTGCTCCATTTGTTCTGACCTGTGTGACCGGTGTACATCCACGCACGATCACTCATCTTGACTTTCAGAGCTACTGGACACAAACAAATATATATATATATATATATATATATATATATATAATTCACCATGTATATATTCATCAATTGATCTACTTTGTCAATTTTATTACGTCCATGCAACCTACACTCTAATAGGTAATGATAGGTCCTAATCCCACCCGAGTATGTGTAGATTGGGTTCATTTTCCCATGCTATGCTCCGGATCCGACGCAAAATTTCGGCAGCACCTCCCCACTGTTCTCCTGATACACGTCTCTGCAATAAACAGAGAGGATGTGTACCCGGAGAACAACAGGGGAGGCACTGACGAAATTTATGCGTCGGATCCGGAGCAAAGCATATGGGAAAACGAACCCAATCTACACATACTCGGGCTGTCAATGGATAGCGTTGGACAATTCGAAAGAATCACGGTTATAAATATGCAAATGCATGCATATTTATAACTATAACGCTTTCGAACGGGAGACACATATTGGTTACGCATACTGATGATTCAAGACAGATATATAGCTAGCTATCAAGTTTCATCGGCACAAACACCAGAACAGAGCAAATAATTAAGGGGGGAGGAGGACATGTCCTTTGTGCTCACCCACGAATGAAGGGGCAGAGCTCGTCAAACGCACGGGGAGGTCGTTGAACACCAAAACTCGCAGCGATGAAACAACTGCACATTTAAATCTACCCGATCAACACAATTATATATCATAACAAAATCGAAAAATATATGACCTAACTCATAATTCACAAATATATGACCCCGTCGGCCTTTGGAAGGCCAAAGAGCACCTTTTCGGGAGGTGTCGGGGGTCGGGGTGTCGTGTCAGTGTCGGGGTGCCGTGTCGGGGTCGGGGTGCTGT
>NC_057802.1:26532888-26533113 GCF_018294505.1 Triticum aestivum
TCTTCTTCCCCTTCTACATATTCTTCTTTTCTTCTTCTTCTTTTTTCATCTTTTTTCTACTTCTTTTAATAATATAACTAATTATCTAAAACCCATGCACTAAATCTAACACTAACACATATCTAGCACTAAATCTAACACTAACACTAACACATATCTAGACCTAAATCTAACACAAACAATTAAACAGCAAAAAAAGAAAAAACAGAAAAAAATAACTCACCG